>NW_027592473.1:2500-53537 GCF_964213995.1 Mustelus asterias | reverse complement strand
TCCCCGCTTCTCTTCCCCTCTCTCCCCCTCTCTTTCTCTCTCTCTCCCCACTTCTCTTCCCCTCTCCCCCCCTCTCTCTCTCTCTACCCCCTCTCTCCCTCCCCTCTCTCTCCCCCTCTCTCTCCCCCCTCCCCTCTCTCTCCCCCCCTCTCCCCCTCTCTCCCCCCTCTCTCTCTCCCTCTCCCCCCTCTCTCCCCTCCCTCTCCCCCTCTCTCTCCCCTCCCTCTCTCCCTCTCTCTCCACCCTCTCTCCCTCTCTCTCCACCCTCTCTCTCTCACTCTCTCTCCCCCATCTCTCTCTCCCCCATCTCTCTCTCCCTCTCCCCCTCCCTCTCCTCTGATCATTTTTCCCAATCAAACGAACTACCTTATGCTGGAGGGCAGTGGGGCAGAGTCAGAGAGGTGTGAACTCACATCCCGGAGGAGAGAGAGAGAATTCTGCCATTCTCTGTCTCTGTCTCTCTCTCTCTGTCTCGACCAGGCTGAGGTGGTTTTATGTTTTATGCAGTAGTTATGCTACCTGCATACCAACACCAAATAAACAAGTCAGAGCAGCGGGAGACCTAGTTATCTGTCAGAAATCACACCGGACGTAAGGGTGACTGAGTTTAAGTTTTCACAAGGCCTGTACGTACATTATCGGAACAGCCAACAGCAAGTAATTGGGAATATTGGTGCCGGGCACAGCGGGAGTACAGATCGGCTAACTGGCACGTGTCTGGCTGCCTGTTTCCCCATGATCTTTTGCTTCAAATGTAGGAACAGCAGAGTTCCATTTGATCCCCTCCCCTTATCCTCAAAGACTGTGAGCAGGATTTTCTATTGCCCCAAAGACCGGAAAATCCCATCCAATTCAATGCATGGATGGCACGGTGGCACAGTGGGTTAGCACTGCTGCCTCACAGTGCCAGGGACCCGGGTTCGATTCCCAGCTTGGGTCACTGTCTGTGTGGAGTTTGTACGTTCTCCCTGTGTCTGCGTGGGTTTCCCCCGGGTGCTCCGGTTTCCTCCCACAACCTGAAAGACGTGTAGGTTAGGTGGATTGGCCGTGCTAAATTGCCCCTTAGTGTCCAAAGATGTGCAGGTTAGGTGGATTGGCCATGCTAAATTGTCCCTTAGTGTCCAAAGATGTGCAGGTTAGGTGGATTGGCCATGCTAAATTGTCCCTTAGTGTCCAAAGATGTGCAGGTTAGGTGGATTGGCCATGCTAAATTGCCCCTTAGTGTTCAAAGATGTGCAGGTTAGGTGGATTGGCCAAGCTAAATTGTCCCTTAGTGTCCAAAGATGTGCAGGTTAGGTGGATTGGCCATGCTAAATTGTCCCTTAGTGTCCAAAGATGTGCAGGTTAGGTGGATTGGCCATGCTAAATTGTCCCTTAGTGTCCAAAGATGTGCAGGTTAGGTGGATTGGCCATGCTAAATTGCCCCTTCGTGTCCAAAGATATGTGGGTTAGGTGGATTGGCCATGCTAAATTCCCCCTTAGTGTCAGGGGATTAGCAGGGTTAACATGTGGGGTTACGGGAATAGGGTCTGGATGGGATTGAGGTCGGTGCCGACTCGATGGGCTGAATGGCCTCCTTCTGCAATGTAGGTATTCAATGGTCCACGTCCTGCCTGCTACCATTCCCGTGGCTGTGCAGGATGATAAATTTCCACCCTGTGGCTAAACTCCAAGGAACACCGAACCCGGAGGTGGCCATTCAGCCCATGGAGCCTGTTCTGCTCCCTCTGTTTCATAAGCACAAAACAGGAGCAGGAGTAGGCCATTCAGCCCCTCCAACCCACTCCGCCATTCAATAAGATCAAGGCTTGTTCCGGATTCTACATTCCCCCCACAATTTGATTCCATTGACAAACAGAGGAAGAGGTGATGGCCTAGTGGTGTTATCGCTAGACTATTAATCCAGAAACTCTAATGTTCCGGGGTCCCGGGTTCGAATCCCGCCACGGCAGATGATGGAATTTGAATTCAATAAAAATGTCTGGAATTAAGAATCTACTGATGACCATGAAACCATTGTCGATTGTCGGGGAAAAACCCATCTGGGTCACTAATGTCCTTTAGGGAAGGAAATCTGCCGTCCTTACCCAGTCTGGCCTACATGTGACTCCAGAGCCACAGCAATGTGGTTGACTCAACTGCCCTTGGGCAACTAGGGATGGGCAATAAATGCTGGACCAGCCAGCGACGCCCATGTCCCACAGGTGAATAAAGAAAAGAATCTATCTATCTCTGCCTTAAAAATATTCAGTGACCCCCCCAGTCTCCTCCGCCTCCGTGGCGCAACCTTGCATCATCAGCCAGGGGGCGCAGCTGGGTACTGAGATGTGTGACCCACTCAAATATATTTCTCATGGTGCGCCACAGGGCACCAAGCACTGTGACCCCTCAAACACCACCCAGGGAACAGCGCCAAGCACTGTGACCCCTCAAACACCACCCAGGGAACAGCACCAAGCTCTGTTACCCGCTAAAACACCACCCAGGGAACAGCACCAAGCACCGTGACCCCTCAAACACCACCCAGGGAACAGCGCCAAGCACCGTGACCCCTCAAACACCACCCAGGGAACAGCACCAAGCACTGTGACCCCCTCAAACACCACCCAGGGAACAGCACCAAGCTCTGTTACCCGCTAAAACACCACCCAGGGAACAGCACCAAGCACCGTGACCCCTCAAACACCACCCAGGGAACAGCACCAAGCACCGTGACCCCTCAAACACCACCCAGGGAACAGCACCAAGCACTGTGACCCCCTCAAACACCACTCAGAGCACAACACCAAGCGCCATGACCCCCTCAAACACCACCCAGGGAACAGCACCAAGCACCGTGACCCCTCAAACACCACCCAGGGAACAGCACCAAGCACTGT
Source organism: Mustelus asterias (assembly GCF_964213995.1). NCBI lineage: Eukaryota > Metazoa > Chordata > Chondrichthyes > Carcharhiniformes > Triakidae > Mustelus > Mustelus asterias. The sequence continues at coordinate 50,658 of NW_027592473.1, read as the reverse complement.
GACCCCCTCAAACACCACCCAGGGAACAGCGCCAAGCACTGTGACCCCCTCAAACACCACCCAGGCAACAGCACCAAGCACCGTGACCCCTCAAACACCACCCAGGGAACAGCACCAAGCACCGTGACCCCTCAAACACCACCCAGGGAACAGCACCAAGCACTGTGACCCCTCAAACACCACTCAGAGCACAGCGCCAAGCACTGTGACCCCTCAAACACCACCCAGGGAACAGCACCAAGCACTGTGACCCCTCAAACACCACCCAGGGAACAGCACCAAGCGCCATGACCCCCTCAAACACCACCCAGGGAACAGCACCAAGCACTGTGACCCCTCAAACACCACCCAGGGAACAGCACCAAGCACTGTGACCCCTCAAACACCACCCAGGCAACAGCACCAAGCACTGTGACCCCTCAAACACCACCCAGGCAACAGCACCAAGCACCGTGACCCCTCAAACACCACCCAGGCAACAGCACCAAGCACCGTGACCCCTCAAACACCACCCAGGCAACAGCACCAAGCACCGTGACCCCTCAAACACCACCCAGGCAACAGCACCAAGCACCGTGACCCCTCAAACACCACCCAGGCAACAGCACCAAGCACCGTGACCCCTCAAACACCACCCAGGGAACAGCACCAAGCACCGTGACCCCTCAAACACCACCCAGGGAACAGCACCAAGCACCGTGACCCCTCAAACACCACCCAGGGAACAGCACCAAGCGCCATGACCCCCTCAAACACGACCCAGGGCACAGCACCAAGCACTGTGACCCCCTCAAACACCACTCAGAGCACAACACCAAGCACTGTGACCCCCTCAAACACGACCCAGGGCACAACACCAAACTCTGTGATGCCCCAAACACCACCCAGGACGCAGCGCCAACCTACAGGAGTCCTGGCGCCAGTTTTTGTGATACACCAGCCAGGGATAGAGGGGAGAAACTAATTGTAGTCGATTGAGTGATAATGCCTTAACCGATATTGACCTAATGTGTGGATTGCAACGTTTGATTAAATTCCACATGCGTGAGATCCTGGCAAGTATCTCCCTCTTGGGCCATTAAGCAAACAGGTTAATTTCCCTCGGGAAATCTAATTGGCTCGCATTACCAGCCTGTTCCGCGAATCGGCCGCCTCCAATGGATTGGTAATTGCATAGAGTCATTCCTTCACTGGTGGTAGCTCAGAAGATTATTAGATACTGATTAGATGAGAATTCATAAGCATTTTGGATCGGAATGCGGAACATGGAACGGAACAAGCGACTGGGGTCGCGACGAGAATACTTTACTTGACACCAAATCAGGCTGGCAAACCGAAATAAACAGCAGGAAAGAAAGATGGAGTCAAGCAAGAGAGGGAGAGAGAGAGAGAGAAAAGTAATACATTTTTGTTTCAAGTCTTCAGTAATGAAGGAATGAATTTCCACACTGGCGGAGATGATGGCCTAGTGGTATTATCGCTAGACTATTAATCCAGAAACTCAGCTAATGTTGGAGACCCGGGTTCGAATCCCACCACGGCAGATGGGGGAGAGAGAAAGAGGGAGGAGGGGAGAAATGGCCTGGCCAGCCACTCAGTTCTAGGGATGGGACGCGATGGCCTAGCGGTATTATCGCTCGATCATTAATCCAGAAACTCAGCTAATGTCCTGGGGACCCGGGTTCAAATCCCGCCACGGCCCCACCACCTCCCCGGGCAGCGCGTTCCAGACATTCACCACCCTCTGTGTAAAAAAACTTACCTCGCACATCTCCTCTAAACTTTTCCCCACGCACCTTAAACCTGTGTCCCCGAGTACTTGACTTTTCTACCCTAGGAAAGAACATCTGGAATGCTGTGTACAGTTCTGGTCACCCTATGATAGAAAGGATATTATTAAACTAGAAAGAGTGCAGAAAAGATTTACTAGGATGCTACCGGGATTTGATGGTTTGAGTTATAAGAAGAGGCTGGGATAGACTGGGACTTTTTTCTCTGGAGCGTAGGAGGCTGAGGGGTGATCTTATAGAGGTCTATAAAATAATGAGGGGCACAGATCAGCTAGATAGTCAATATCTTTTCCCAGAGTTAGGGGACTCTAAAAATAGAGGGCACAGGTTTAAGGTGAGAGGGGAGAGATACAAAAGGGTCCAGAGGGGCAATTTTTTCACACAGAGGGTGGTGAGTGTCTGGAACGAGCTGCCAGAGGTAGTAGTAGAGGCGGGTACAATTTTGTCTTTAAAAAAGCATTTAGATAGTTACATGGGTCAGATGGGTAGAGAGGGATATGGGCCAAATGTGGGCAATTGGGATTTAGGGGTTTAAAAAAAAGGGCGGCATGGACAAATTGGGCCGAAGGGCCTGTTTCCATGCTATAAACCTCTATGACTCTATCTGACTATCCACTCTGTCCATGTCACTCATAATCTTGTAGACTTCTATCAGGTCACCCCCTCAACCTCCGTCGTTCCAGTGAGAACAAACCGAGTTTCTCCAACCTCCCCACATAGCTAATACCCTCCAGACCAGGCAACATCCTGATAAACCTCTTCTGTACCCTGTCCAAAGCATCCACATCGGGTTACACTGAGGGAGAATTTAGCACCTAACCAGCATGTCTTCCGGACGGAAAGTGGAGCCCCCGGAGGAAACCCACGCAGACACGGGGAGAATGTGCAGACTCCGCACAGACAGTGACCCGAGGCCGGGAATCGAACCCGGGTCCCTGGCGCTGTGAGGCAGCAGTGCTAACCACCGCGCCACAGTGTCAACCACGGTTGCGAGAGGTGCTATATGAATGCAAACCTATCTGCCTTTATAGCCGACAATGACTTTTTTTGATCTCGTCATGTCAGGTAGCAATCTTTCTGACTAATTCCATCCTTATTTCCACTCCCCTCAGTTACGCTCCCTCCAACAGAGAACAGACAGATAATCAGACATTTCAATAAAACGCTGTCTCGCTTACTAAGATCACCCCTTCCCCCCAGGGGGACAAATTGCATCAAATCTTTCCTGATTGCATTTGTTCACCTCTAGTCCGCTCACTCATCAAGGATATCGCTTTGCCTCTGTAATCCGCTGTCTGCGACGCACCAGCCTTGTTTCTGCTGCTGAGCCCCTTTTCTGAACACACTACATTATTCACTGCACTGCTTACCCTTGTACTGAGGCCTGCCCTCTCTTAGAACCTGGAACATAGAATCATAGAATCCCTACAGCGCAGAAGGAGGCCATTCGGCCCATCAAGTCTGCACCGACTACAATCCCACCCAGGTCCCTATCCCCATAACCCCATGCATTTACCCTAGCTAGTCCCCCTGACACTAAGGGGCAATTTTAGCGTGGCCAATCCACCGAACCCGCACATCTTTTGGACTGTGGGAGGAAACCGGAGCACCCGGAGGAAACCCACGCAGACATGGGGAGAACGTGCAGACTCCACACAGACAGTGACCCGAGCCGGGAATCGAACCCGGGACCCTGGAGCTGTGAGGCAGCAGTGCTAACCACTGTGCCACCATGCTGCCATAAGAACAGTACAGCACAGGATGAGGCCGTTCGGCCCACCATGTTGTGCTGACCATGACCCCAAATTAAACTAATCCCTTCTCCCTGCCCTTGTTCCATATCCCTTTGCATATCCATGTGCTTATCTAAAAGCCCCTTAAACCCCTCTCTATCGTATCTGCCTCCACCACCACCCCTGGCAGCGCGTTCCAGACACCCACCACTCTCCGTGTAAAAAACTTACCCCTCACATCTCCTTTGAACTTTCCCCCCTCCATCTTAAGCACATGCCCCTGAGTATTAGACATTTTAACTCTGGGAAAAAGATTCTGACTGTCAACCCTATCTCTGCCTCTCATAATTTTATAGACTTCTATCCGGTCTCCCCTCAGCCTCCGCCGCTCCAGAGAAAACAACCCTAGTTTGTCCAGCCTCTCCGTATAGCTCACAGCCTCTAATCCAGGCAGCATCCTGGTAAACCTCTTCTGCACCCTCTCCAAAGCCTCCACATCCTTCCTGTAATGTGGCGACCAGAATTGAACGCAATTCTCTAAAGTGCGGCCTAGCCAAAGTTTTATAAAGCTGCAACGTGACATCCTGACTCTTGTACTCAGTGCCCCGACCAATAAAGGCAAGCGTGCCATACCTCTGCAGATGTTGAAGATTCCGATGTGGATGGAGAACATGGGAGTTGGTCAATTATTTAACCTCACAATGGGTGTCACACTCACACTCACTCACACTCACTCACTCACACTCACACACAGTCACACTCACACACACACACATTTACACACACACACACACTCACTCACACACACTCACACACTCACTCACACACACTCACACACACACTCACACACACACTCACACACACACTCACACACACATACACTCACAAAAACACACTCACACACACAAAAACACTCACACACACACACACACACACTCACACACACACTCACCCTCACACACACACTCACACACACACTCACACACACACTCACACACGCTCACACTCACACACACTCACACACACACACTCACAAAAACACACACACACACACTCACACACATACACGCACACACACACAAAAACACACACACACACTCACACACACACTCACACACACACTCTCACACACACTCTCACACACACACGCACACTCACACACACACGCACACTCACACACACTCACACACACTCACAAAAACACACTCACACACACACACTCACTCACACACACACTCACACTCACACACTCACACTCACACACACTCACAAAAACACACTCACACACACACGCACACACACACTCACTCACACACACACACTCACACACACGCACACACTCACACTCACACTCACACACACACTCACACACACTCACAAAAACACACTCACACACACTCACACACACACAATCACACGCACACACTCACACACACACACACTTACACACACACACACACACACAAACACACGCACACTCACACACACACACACTCACACACACTCACACACACACACAAACACATGCACACTCACACTCACACACACACACACTCACACACACACAGTCACACACACACACACTCACACACACTCACACACACACACACTCACACACATACACTCACAAAAACACACACACACACATACACTCACACACACAAAAACACTCACACACACACACTCACACACACACTCACACACACACACTCACACACACTCACACACACACACACACACACTCACACACATACACTCACAAAAACACACACACACACATACACTCACACACACAAAAACACTCACACACACACACACACACACTCACACACACACTCACACACACTCACACACACACACTCACAAAAACACACACACACACATACACTCACACACACACACAAAAACACACACACACACTCACACACACACTCACAAAAACACACACACTCTCACACACACTCACACATACAAACACACGCACACTCACACACACTCACACACACTCACACACACACTCACAAAAACACACTCACACACACACGCACACACACACTCACACACACACTCACACTCACACACTCACACACACACTCACACACACACACACACTCACACACTCACACACTCACACACACTCACAAAAACACACTCACACACACACGCACGCACACACTCACTCACACACACACACACTCACACACACGCACACACTCACACTCACACACACACACTCACACACACTCACAAAAACACTCACACACACACGCACACACACACTCACTCACTCACACACACACTCACACACACGCACACACTCACACACACACACAAACACACTCACACTCACTCACAAAAACACACACACACTCACAAAAACACACACACACTCACACACTCACACACACACACTCACTCACACTCACACACACTTACAAAAACACACACACACACTCACAAAAACACACACACACACATACACTCACACGCACACACACTCACGCTCACACACTCACAAAAGCACACACACACACACTCACACTCACAAAAACACACACACTCGCAAAAACACACACACACACACTCACACACACACTCACAAAAACACACACACACACACACTCACAAAAACACACTCACACACACACACAGGCACACACTCACACATACACACACTCACAAAAACACACACACACACACACATTCACACACACACACGCACACACAGAAACACACTCACACACACACGCACACACTCTCACACACACACTCACACACACACATTCACACACACACTCACACATACACTCACACACACACTCACACACACACTCACACACACGCACACACTCACACACACACACACACACTCACACTCACTCACAAAAACACACACACACTCACAAAAACACACACACACACTCACTCACACTCACACACACTCACTCACACACACTCACAAAAACACACACACACTCACAAAAACACACTCACACACACATACACTCACACGCACACACACTCACGCTCACACACTCACACACTCACAAAAGCACACACACACACACACTCACAAAAACACACACACACACTCGCAAAAACACACACACACACTCACACACACACTCACAAAAACACACACACTCACACACACACTCACAAAAACACACTCACACACATACACACAGGCACACACTCACACACACACACACTCACAAAAACACACACACACACACAGGCACACACTCACACACACACATTCACACACACACACACAGAAACACACTCACACACACACACTCTCACACACACACACATTCACACACACACTCACAAAAACACACACACACACAGGCACACACTCTCACATACACACACAAACACTCACGCACACACACACACAAACACACGCACACACACACTCACACACACGCACACACACACTCACACTCACTCACACACACACTCACTCACACACTCACTCACTCACACACTCACTCACACACACACACACACTTACACTCACTCACACTCATTCACACACATACACACTCACACACTCAAACTCACACACTCACTCACACATACACACACTCACACTCAGTCACACACACTCACACACACACACGAACACACGCACACACACGCACACACACTCACACACACACTCACTCACACACTCACACACACACTCACTCACACACACTCACACACACTCACTCACACACACACACATTCACACACACACTCACTCACACACTCACTCACACACACACACGAACACACACACACACACTCACTCACACTCACACACACTCACTCACACACACTCACAAAAACACACACACACACTCACAAAAACACACTCACACACACATACACTCACACGCACACACACTCACGCTCACACACTCACAAAAGCACACACACACACTCACAAAAACACACACACACACTCGCAAAAACACACACACACACACTCACACACACACTCACAAAAACACACACACACACTCACAAAAACACACTCACACACACACACACACACTCACACACACACACACACACTCACAAAAACACACACACACACACACAGGCACACACTCACACACACACATTCACACACACACACACAGAAACACACTCACACACACACGCACACACTCTCACACACACACTCACACACACACATTCACACACACACTCACAAAAACACACACACACACAGGCACACACTCTCACATACACACACAAACACTCACGCACACACAAACACACGCACACACACACTCACACACACGCACACACACTCACTCACACACTCACTCACACACACACACACACACTTACACTCACTCACACTCATTCACACACATACACACTCACACACTCAAACTCACACACTCACTCACACATGCACACACTCACACTCAGTCACACACACTCACACACACACACGAACACACGCACACACACACACACACGCACACACACTCACACTCACTCACACACTCACACACACACTCACTCACACACACTCACACACACTCACTCACACACACACGTTCACACACACACTCACTCACTCACTCACACACACGAACACACGCACACACACACACTCGCACACACGCACACACACACACACACTCACTCACACACTCACACACACACTCACTCACACACACACACACTCACACACACTCACTCACACACACACATTCACACACACACTCACTCACACACTCACTCACACACACACACTCACTCACACACACACACTCACACACATACACTCACACACACACTCACACTCACTCACACACACACTCACTCACACACACACACTCACACACACACTCACACTCACTCACACACACACTCACACACACACTCACACACACACACTCACACACTCACACACTCACACACACTCACACACTCACTCACACACACACACACACACACACTCACACACACTCACACACACACTCACACAGGCGTCCCACGTCCCAGAGCAAGGTGCGACTGATATTCAAGTCTTTCTTTTTCGACAGGTTGCCTGTCGGAGTGAGTGCCGTTGGGAGAGGGTGGGAACGTGATATTTATTGGGTTGGGGTGGGGGGGGGGGCTCCTGTAGACTGGTAACATGAACGTCTCCCCCTTCCCACGCTCCCTCTCCCCCGTACTGAACATCCCCCGCCTGGGGGCACCATCTGCAGAGGACTAAATGAGCAGCAAGTATAATGAAATCTCAGAGAGAAGTGTAATCACATCAGTGATGGTGTGTGAGTGATGGAGCAGCTGTACAGAGACTGGGTCCTGACAATCACCTCTTCCTGCTTTCAAAAACACGCATAACTGAACAGAGAAACTCCAGGAAGCGCAGTGGAGAACATGCCTCTGTCGACATCAACGGGGACGAAGTGGAAATGGTCGAGAGCCTCAGGTTTTTAGGTGTCCAGATCACCAACAACCTGTCCTGGTCCCCCCATGCCGACACTATAGTTAAGAAGCCCACCAACACCTCTACTTTCTCAGAAGACTAAGGAAATTTGGCATGTCAGCTACGACTCTCACCAACTTTTACAGATGCACCATAGAAAGCATTCTTTCTGGTTGTATCACAGCTCAGTGTGGCTCCTGCTCTGCCCAAGACCGCAAGAAACTACAAAGGGTCATGAATGTAGCCCAATCCATCACGCAAACCAGCCTCCCATCTACTGACTCTGTCCACACTTCCCGCTGCCTCGGCAAAGCAGCCAGCATAATCACGGACCCCACGCACCCCGGACATTCTCTCTTCCACCTTCTTCCTTCGGGAAAAAGATACAAAAGTCTGAGGTCACGTACTAACCGACTCAAGAACAGCTTCTTCCCTGCTGCCATCAGACTTTTGAATGGACCTACCATATATTAAACCGATCTTTCTCTACACCCTAGCTATGACTGTAACACTACATTCTGCACCCCCTCCTTTCCCGGGATCGATTCCGGGCTTGGGTCACTTTTTAAACAGAGTCTGCACATTTTCCCTACGTGGGTTTCCTCCGGGTGCTCCGGTTTCCTCCCACAGTCCGAAAGACGTGCTGGTTAGGTGCTAAATTCTCCCTCAGTGTAACCCGAACAGGCGCCGGACTGTGGCGACTCGGGGATTTTCACAGTAACTTCATTGCAGTGTTAATGTAAGCCTACTTGTGACACTAATAAATAAACTTAAACTTTCCTTCTCCCCATGTACTCTATGAACGGTATGTTTTGTCTGTATAGTGCGCAAGAAACAATACTTTTAACTAATTTTTGCTGCATTTGTTGCAATTGTATAGGGCGTTGGTGAGGCCACACCTGGAGTATTGTGAGCAGTTTTGGTCTCCTTATCTGGGGAAGGATGTCCTTGCTATAGAGGGAGCACAGCGAAGGTTTACCAGGCTGATTCCTGGGATGGCAGGTCTGTCATATGAGGAGAGACTAAGTCGGTTAGGATTATATTCACTGGAGTTTAGAAGAGTGAGAGGGGATCTCATAGAAACGTATAAAATTCTAACAGGGTTAGACAGGTAGATTCAGAAAGAATGTTCCCGATGGTGGGGGGAGTCCAGAACTAGGGGTCACAGTTTGAGGATAAGGGGTAAACCTTTTAAAACTGAGGTGAGGAGAAATTTCTTCACCCAGAGGGTGGTGAATGTGTGGAATTCACTCCCACAGAAAGTAGTTGAGGCCAAAACATTGTGTGATTTCAAGAAGAAACTAGATATAGCTCTTGGGGCTAAAGGGATCGAGGGATATGGGGGGAAGGGGGGAATCAGGATGTTGAATTTGATGATCAGCCATGATCATGATGAATGGCGGAGCAGGTTCGAAGGGCCGAATGGCCTCCTCCTGCTTCTAGTTTCTAGGTATTCCAACAATAATAAATCAAATCAAGTCCAAAGATATGCAGGTTAGGTGGATTGGCCATGCTAAATTGCCCCTTCGTGTCAGGGGGACTAACTAGGGTAAATGCATGGGGTTACAGGGATGGGGCCTGGGTGGGATTGTGGCCAGTGCAGACTCGATGGGCCGAATGGCCTCCTTCTGCACTGTAGGGATTCTATGATTCTATGAAATCAAATCTAATGCCATAAGTAATCCTGTGTATTTAAAGTTCAAGTTTATTCAATTAAAGTTTATTTATTTTTATTTATTTATTAGTCACAAGTCGGCTTGCATTAATACCACAATGAAGTTACTGTGAAAATCCCCTAGTCGCCACACTCCGGCACCTGTTCGGGTAACACTGAGGGAGAATTTAGCACCTAACCAGCACGTCTTTGGACATTAAGGGACAATCTAGCATGGCCAATCCACCTAACCTGCACATCTTTGGACACCAAGGGGCAATTTAGCATGGCCAATCCACCTAACCTGCACGTCTTTGGACACCAAGGGGCAATTTAGCATGGCCAATCCACCTAACCTGCACATCTTTGGACACTAAGGGACAATTTAACATGGCCAATCCACCTAACCCGCACATCTTTGGACACCAAGGGGCAATTTAGCATGGCCAATCCACCTAACCTGCACATCTTTGGATACTAAGGGACAATTTAACATGGCCAATCCACCTAACCTGCACATCTTTGGACACCAAGGGGCAATTTAGCATGGCCAATCCACCTAACCTGCACATCTTTGGACACTAAGGGACAATTTAGCATGGCCAATCCACCTAACCTGCACATCTTTGGACACCAAGGGGCAATTTAGCATAGCCAATCCACCTAACCTGCACATCTTTGGACACCAAGGGGCAATTTAGCATGGCCAATCCACCTAACCTGCACATCTTTGGACACTAAGGGACAATTTAGCATGGCCAATCCACCTAACCTAAACAGCTTTGGACACTAAGGGTCAATTTAACTTGACCAATCGAGTGTCTACCCCCGAGTCTCCATAGAAGTTCAGGTTAGATGGATTGCCCATGAGTGGGATAAATACATGGATTTACAGGGATAAAACCTGGGTGGGATGCTCTGTCGGAGAATCAGTCCAGACTCGATGGGCCGAAAGGCCTCCTTCTACACTGTGAGATTCGATGGTTCTCAAAAAGGAAGAGATTAGCCAAGGTAGATGTGGGCCACTTCAGCGACTGAGACAAGAGAAATTATACTGGGGAATGAGAGCTCGGAAAGGCACTGCCTTTGCAGTCGAGGGCTCGGAGAACATTGTGGGGAACGGAAGGGCGATGAGAATGAGGAACTTACATTCTTCTTCAAGGAGCTGAGCGGAGAAAACGAGGGAGCGGATTGTAATCGGGGCCCATTTTGATGTAGAAACCTCCTGCTAACCTCCAACCAGCTCAGTTAGGTTTCAGCTCATCTAACATATTCATCGGGAACCACTTGTTGCAATCACTGGTACTTAAACTCATCAAAGGCTTTTTACGCATTGCTTCTAATGCATTCTCCCGCTCTGTATCCGCCGCTGTTTAAAAGCCAGCGTGAGACAAATTGTTGCTGATAAGGCCTATTTCCATCACGCTGGCACTTGTCCAACTGTGTCCGCTTTTAGGAGCCACGTTTTGTTTTTCCATCGCTACCTTGGCCTTCTGTTTCCTTTTGACCTACTTTCTTGCCCCCTTCTCCTTTCCCCCTCTGTTTCCTCTGAGGGTAACCCAGTTCCTACATCGATACACTGTGTCCCACACCTGAAGACGCCGGCCACCACTCAGGCTTGAGAGTGGGCCAAGTTGATCTGGCACTCTGGAGGTGCGATCGGGATAGAGGGACCCCCACCATCACCTCTAGTGGGACATGGGCGTCACTGGCTGAGCCAGCATTTCTGCTTAACCCTAGTTGCCTGAGGGCAGTTGAGAGTCAACCACATTGCTGTGGTTCTAGAGTCACATTTGATTTCAGTTGATTTGATTTGATTTATTATTGTCACATGTATTGGGATACAGTGAAAAGTATTGTTTGATTTATTATTGTCACATGTACTGGGATACAGTGAAAATTATTGCTTCTTGCGCGCTATACAGACAAAGCATACCGTTCATAGAGAAGGAAAGGAGAGAGTGCAGAATGTAGTGTTACAGTCATAGCTAGGGTGTAGAGAAAGATCAACTTAATGTGAGGTAGGTCCATTCAAAAGTCTGACGGCAGCAGGGAAGAAGCTGTTCTTGAGTCGGTTGGTACGTGACCTCAGACTTTTGTCTCTTTTTCCCGACGGAAGAAGATGGAAGAGAGAATGTCCGGGGTGCGTGGGGTCCTTAATTATGCCGGCTGCTTTTCCCGAGGCAGCGGGAAGTGTAGACGGAGTCAATGGATGAGAGGCTGGTTTGTGTGATGGATTGGGCTACATTCACAACCCTTTGTAGTTCCTTGCGGTCTTGGGCAGAGCAGGAGCCATACCAAGCTGTGATACAACCAGAAAGAATGCTTTCTATGGCGCATCTGTAAAAGTTGGTGGGAGTCGTAGCTGACATGCCAAATTTCCTTAGTCTTCTGAGAAAGTAAGAGGCGTTGGTGGGACTTTCTTAACTATAGTGTCGGCATGGGGGGGGACCAGGACAGGTTGTTGACCAGACCAGGTAAGGACAGTAGATTTCCTTCCCTGAAGGACATTTATCGAAGGTGAAGCAGTAACTGCCCCTCAAGCAACCCATCCAAGAAATGGATTAGCTGCTCATTGTGGCACTGCAGTTTGTGGGAGCTACCTTTGTGCTAATTGATTTTGACACTCCCCACATCACAACGGTGTCTCCAAGTAGAGGAACTGCTTCGGGGAGTTTGGCGTCAGGCATTTGAACACCATGTCCCCACCCAATGGAGCTGGTTTATTGTGATTATTTTTCAAATTCATTTTACGGGAAGTGGGCGTCGCCGGCTGGGCCTAGCATTAACTACCCATCCCTGAGGGCATTTAACAGTCAACCGCATTGCTGTGGCTCTGGAGTCACACATGTAGGCCAGATCGGGTAAGGACGGCAGATTTCCTTCCCTAAAGGAAGTTCACATCTTTCGGACTGTGGGAGGAAACCGGAGCACCCGGAGGAAACCCACTCAGATGTGGGGAGAACGTGCAGACTCCAATGGTGGGGGGAGTCCAGAACTAGGGGTCATAGTTTGAGGATGAGGAGGAAACCTTTTAGAACTGAGGTGAGGAGAAATTTCTTCACCCAGAGGGTGGTGAATGTGTGGAATTCACTCCCACAGAAAGTAGCTGAGGCCAAAACATTGTGTGATTTCAAGAAGAAATTAGATATAGCTCTTGGGGCTAAAGGGATCGAGGGATATGGGAAGGAAGGGGGGGATCAGGAGATTGAATTTGATGATCAGCCATGATCAAAATGAATGGCGGAGCAGGCTCGAAGGGACGAATGGCCTCCTCCTGCTTCTGGTTCCTATGTTTCTGTATTCAAATTTATTAAAATGCATTTAAATGAGATTGCTGCTTAAAATCATAGAATCCCTACAGTGCAGAAGGAGGCCATTCGGCCCATCGAGTCTGCACCAACCACAATCCCACCCAGGCCCCATCCCCATAACTTGCATTTACCCTAGCTAGTCCCCCTGATACTCAGGGGCAATTTAGCATGGCCAATCCACCTAACCCGCACATCTTTGGACTGTGGGAGGAAACCGGAGCACCCGGTGGAAACCCACGCAGACACGGGGAGAATGTGCAGACTCCGCACAGACAGTGACCTGAGCCCGGGATCGAACCCGGGTCCCTGGCGCTGTGAGGCAGCAGTGCTAACCACTGTACCACCAAAGTTTCTCCTCAGAGGCTGGTGCACCCTCACCAGATTCCCCTTTATTTACAAACTCTAGTCCACTCCTAAGAGCGCTTCAAGTAGAGTCAGAATCCAGAGAGGTGACATGCTGACATTAGTGAACCAGATGGGTTTTAGCGACAATCGACAATGGTCATCAGTAGATTCTTAATTCCAGATTTATTTTTATTATTGAATTCAAATTCCACCATCGGCACGGTGGCACAGTAGTTATCACTGCTGCCTCACAGCGCCAGGGACCCGGGTTCGATTCCCGGCTTGGGTCACTGTCTGTGCGGAGTCTGCACGTTCTCCCCGTGTCTGCGTGGGTTTCCTCCGGGTGCTCCGGTTTCCTCCCACAGTCCGAAAGACGTGCTGGTTAGGTGCTAAATTCTCCCTCAGTGTACCCCGAACAGGAGTGTGGCGACTAGGAGATTTTCACAGTAACTTCATGGCAGTGTTAATGTAAGCCTACTCGTGACTAATAAATAAAGTTTACCTGCCGTGGCGGGATTCGAACCCGAGTCCCCAGAACGTTAGCTGAGTTTCTGGACTAATAGTCAAGCGATAATGCCACAAGGCGGCACAGTAGCACAGTGGTTAGCACTGCTGCCTCACAGCGCCAGGGACCCGGGTTCGATTCCCGGCTTGGGTCACTGTCTGTGTGGAGTTTGCACATTCTCCTCGTGTCTGCGCGGGTTTCCTCCGGGTGCTCCGGTTTCCTCCCACAGTCCAAAGATGTGCGGGTTAGGTTGATTGGCCATGCTAATAATTGCCCCTTAGTGTCCTGAGATGCGTAGGTTAGAGGGATTAGTGGGTAAATATGTAGGGAGATGGGGGTAGGGCCTGGGTGGGATTGTGGTCGGTGCAGCCTCGATGGGCCGAATGGCCTCTTTCTGTACTGTAGGGTTTCTGTGATAGGCCATCACCTTGGCAGAGGGCAATCAGACATTGGACGCCAGGGTGTGAGCTCTGAAAGGCTGCCAGAGGTGAGTTCAGGAGAAACTTGCCTCCGTATCTCTTGCGGGAACTCAGCGGCCCATTTTGGGAATGAAGGCAGAGTTCTCAGGCACACCTCGCCAGCAGTGGCAACGCGTGCAATTTGATCGATTGAGTCATGGATGGATCCACCTCGTTCCAAACCTTTTATCTGCCTTTTTATTTTGGCAGACACTCTTCTCACTGTGTGACCCGAGCAAAAAAAAAAAATTCCTCGCTCGCCAGCCTCCGAAAGAATCGGAAGCTTTCAAAAGGCCCGTCGACCGCCAGGTTCTGGCAATCATCGTCCATTAGCGTCTGGGATAATTACTGCCGGTCAGGCAAAGCAGCCCCTCGCGAGGGGCTGAGAATTATTTATAAAAAAAAAAATTATGCTAACTGCTTTCTGAAGATAAATGCCCTGATAGAAAAGCAGAGTGCTCTCAGAGTCCTCCCAAATGACAGTAATTCCCACTGATGTGCGTCTTGACGGTAATTAGGGTGACAAGGTAGAGAGAGATGTTCGCAATCAGCTATCGCCCAGACAACTCTGTCCAAACGCCACGAGAGACTTGGCTGTTTTATATATTTCCCAATCTTTTTTCATTCTGGATTCGAATGGGATCTTTCTCTCTCTCCCGCGCGCGCGCGGGCAAGTTTCCTCATCCCGATAGAATCCCTCCAGTGCAGAAGGAGGCCATTCGGCCCATCAAGTCTGCACCGACCACAATCCCGCCCAGGCCCCATTCCTGTCACCCCATCCATTAATTCTCTAATCCCCCTGACACTAGGGTCAATTTAACATGTCCAATTCTCCTAACCCGCACATCTTTGGGCTGTGGGAGAAAACCGGAGCACCCGGAGAAATCCCACGCAGACACGGGGAGAACGTGCAGACTCCGCACAGACAGTGACCCAAGCCGGGAATTGAGCCTGGGACCCTGGTGCTGTGAGGCAGCAGTGCTAACCACTGTGCCACCGTGCTGCCCTGTGATGATGTCCTCTGTGAAGATCAGAACATTCCATAAGACCATAAGATATAGAAAAAAATCAAGCCATTCGGCCCATCGAGTCTGCTCTGCCATTCGATCCTGGCTGATAACGTTTGATTTGATTTGATTTATTATTGTCACATGTACTGGGATACAGTGAAAAGTATTGTTTGATTTATTATTGTCACATGTATTGGGATACAGTGAAAAGTATTGTTTGATTTATTATTGTCACATGTACTGGGATACAGTGAAAAGTATTGTTTCTTGCGCGCTATACAGACAAAGTATACCCTTCATAGAGTACACAAGGGAAAAGGAAATGAGAGTGCACGGAATGTAGTGTTACAGTCACAGCTAGTGTGTAGAGAAAGATCAACTTAATGCGAGGTAGGTCCATTCGAAAGTCTGATGGCGTCAGGGAAGAAGCTGTTCTTGAGTCGGTTGGTATGTGTTCTCAGAATTTTGTATCTTTTTCCCGATGGAAGAAGGTAGAAGAGAGACTGTCCGGGGTGCGTGGGGTCCTTGATTATGCTGGCTGCTTTTCCGAGGCAGCGGGAAGTGTAGACGGAGTCAATGGATGGGAGGCTGGTTTGCGTGATGGACTGGGCTACATTCACGACCCTTTGTAGTTCCTTGCGGTCTTGGGCAGAGCAGGAGCCAGACCAAACTGTGATACAACCAGAAAGAATGCTTTCTATGGTGCATCTGTAAAAGTTGGTGGAAGTCGTAGCTGACGTGCCAAATTTCCTTCATCTTCTGACAAAGTACAGGCGTTGGTTGGCTTTCTTAACTATAGTGTCGGCATGGGGGTCCAGGACAGGTTGTTGGTGATCTGGATACCTAAAAACATGAAGCTCTCGACCATTTCTACTTTGTCCCCATTGATGTAGACAGGGGCATGTTCTCCTTTAAGCTTCCTGAAGTTATTATTATCACACGCATTGGGATAAAGTGAATAGTATTGTTTCTTGCACGCTATACAAAGCATACCGTTCATAGAGTACATAGGGGAGAAGGAAAGGAGAGGGTGCAGAATGTATTGTTATAGTCATAGCTGGGGTGTAGAGAAAGATCAGCTTAAGATAAGGTAGGTCCATTCAAAAGTCTGACAGCAGCAGGGAAGAAGCTGTTCTTGAGTCGGTTGGTACGTGTCCTCAGACTTTTGTATCTTTTTCCCGACGGACGAAGGTGGAAGAGAGAATGTCCGGGGTGCGTGGGGTCCTTAACTATGTTGGCTGCTTTTCATGAGGTGGTGGGAAGTGTAGACGGAGTCAGTGGATGGGAGGCTGGTTTGAGTCATGGACTGGGCTTCGTTCAGTTTATTGAGTTTAATACAATTTATTGTAATTTCTTGCAGACCTCAGACTTTTGTACCTTTTCCCTGATGGAAGAAGGTGGAAGAGAGAATGTCCGGGATGCGTGTGGGGTCCTTGGTTATGCTGGCTGCTTTTCCTGAGGCAGCGGGACCAACACCTTTCTCCCACCTTTTCCCCGGAACCTTTTATCCCCTCACCAATCTGTGCCTGTGCGGAGTCTGCATGTTCTCCCCGTGTCTGCGTGGGTTTCCTCCGGGTGCTCCGGTTTCCTCCCACAGTCTGAAAGACGTGCTGGTTAGGTGCTAAATTCTCCCTCAGTGTTACCCGAACAGGCGCCGGAGTGTGTGAAGACTAGGGGAATTTCACAGTAACTTCATTGCAGTGTTAATGTAAGCCTAGTTGTGACACTAATAAGTAAATTAAGGGTGTGAGCAGATCAAATGTTAAGGGCGAGTATAGAGTTAATGACTGGACTATGAACAGCATTGATGTACAGAGGGTTCTTGGGGTTCAAGTCCATAGCTCCCTGAATGTGGCCACACAAGTAGATAAGAAGGCGTATGGCATGCTTGCCTTTATTGATCGGGGCATTGAGTGCAAGGGTCAGGATGTCATGTTGCAGTTTATAAAACTTTGCTTAGGTCGCACTAGGATTGTGGTTGTGAATGTAGCCCAGTCCCATCACACAAACCAGCCTCCCATCCATTGACTCCGTCTACACTTCCCGCTGCCTCGGGAAAAGCAGCCAGCATAATCAAGGACCCCACGCACCCCAGACATTCTCTCTTCCACCTTCTTCTGTCGGGAAAAAGATACAAAAGTCTGAGGTCACGTACCGACCGACTCAAGAACAGCTTCTTCCCTGCTGCCGTCAGACTTTTGAATGGACCTATCATATATTAAGTAGTTGATCTTTCTCTACACCCTAGCTATGACTGTAACACCCCATTCTGCACTCTCTCCTTTCCTTCTCCCCTATGTACTCTATGAACGGTGTGCTTTTTCTGTACAGCGTGCAAGAAACAATACTTTTCACTGTATCCCAATACATGTGACAATAATAAATCAAACAATACTTTTCACTGTATCCCAGTACATGTGACAATAATAAATCAAACAATACTTTTCACTGTATCCCAATACATGTGACAATAATAAATCAAACAATATTTTTCACTGTATCCCAGTACATGTGACAATAATAAATCAAACAATACTTTTCACTGTATCCCAGTACATGTGACAATAATAAATCAAACAATACTTTTCACTGTATCTCAGTACATGTGACAATAATAAATCAAACAATACTTTTCACTGTGTCCCAGTACATGTGACAATAATAAATCAAACAATACTTTTCACTGTATCCCAATACATGTGACAATAATAAATCAAATCACTCAGAATATTGTGTCCAATTCTGGTCGCCACATTACAGGACGGATGTGGAGGTTTTGGAGAGGGTGCAGAAGAGGTTTACCAGGATGCTGCCTGGATTAGAGGGTATGAACTATAAGGAGAGGCTGGACAAACTAGGGTTGTTTTCTCTGGAGCGGCGGAGGCTGAGGGGAGACCGGATAGAAGTCTATAAAATTATGAGAGGCAGAGATAGGGTTGACGGTCAGAATCTTTTTCCCCAGAGTTGAAATGTCTAATACTTGGGGGCGGGCACTTAAAAGGTGAGAGGGGAAAGTTCAAAGGAGATGTGAGGGGTGAGTTTTTTACACAGAGAGTGGTAGGTGTCTGGAACGCGCTGCCAGGGGTGGTGGTTTAGACAGATATGATGGGGGGGCGGGGGGGGGGGTTTAAGGGGCTTTTAGATAAGTACATGAATATGCGAGGAATAGAGGGAGGAGCAAGGGCAGGCAGGAGGGATGAGTTTAATTTGGCGTCAGGTTCAGCACAACATGGTGGGCCGAACGGCCTCATCCTGTGCCGTACTGTTCTATGTTCTATGACAATCTGTTAGGGAGGGAATTCCATGATTTTGACCCAGCGACAGCGAAGGAACGGCCGATATATTTCCAAGTCGGGATGGTGAGTGGCTCGGAGGGGAACTTGCAGGTGGTGGTGTTCCCCATGTGTCTGCTGCCCTTGTCCTTCTAGAAGGTAGAGGGTTTGTTGGTGCTGTTGAAGGAGTCAAAGAACAAAGAACAGTACAGCACAGGAACAGGCCCTTCGGCCCTCCAAGTCTGCGCCAATCATGATGCCCTAACTAAACTAAAACCGTATGCACCTACGGAGTCCGTATCCTTCCATTCCCATCCTATTCATGTATTCGTCTAGTTGCCCCTTAAATGCCGCTATCGTACCCGCTCCCACCCCCTCCCCGGGCAGCGCGTTCCAGACATTCACCACCCTCTGTGTAAAAAACTTACCTCACACATCTCCTCTAAACTTTTCCCCATGCACCTTAAACCCATGTCCCCGAGTACTTGACTTTTCTCCCCTAGGAAAGAACATCTGACTATCCACTCTGTCCATGCCCCTCATAATCTTGTAGACTTCTATCAGGTCTCCCCTCAACCTCCATCGTTCCAGTGAGAACAAACCAAGTTTCTCCAACCTCTCCTCACAGCTAATGCCCTCCATACCCGGCAACATCCTGGTAAACCTCTTCTGTACCCTCTCCAAAGCATCCACATCCTTCTGGTAGTGTGGCAACCAAAATTGTACACTATATTCGAAATGAGGCCCAACTCAGGTTCTGTACAGCTGCAGCATGACCTGCCAATTTTTATAGTCCTGTTGTTTCGAGTGAAAGCGGAGATTTCCTGACCAAATGTCCCTTTGGGAATCACCAACAATCCCAGCTGATCAGAGATGGATCTCTTGACTGGATCCCAGATCAAGTGGCGATTTTACCACCAAAAGACAGAATTGTTACGTTGCAGAAGGAGGCCATTCGGCCCTCTGTGTCAGCACTGGCTCTCCAAAAGCACATCATTCTCACTTTTTTATTCATTCTTGGTACATGGGCGTCGCTGGCTGGGCCAGCATTTATTGCCCATCCCTAGTTGGCCTGGAAGGGCAGTTGAGAATCAACCACGTTGCTGTGGCTCTGGAGTCACATGTAGGCCAGACCGGGTAAGGATGGCAGATTTCCTTCCCAAAAGGGCATTAGTGAACTAAATGGTCACGAATGATCCAACCCAGGCCCTATCCCCATAACTCCACGTATTTACCCTGCTAATCTCCCTAACACTAAGGGGCAATTTCTCATGATCCATCCACCTAACCCACACATCTTTGGACATTAAGGGGCAATTTAGCATGGCCAATCCACCTAACCTGCACATCTTTGGACACTAAGGGGCAATTTAGCATGGCCAATACACCTAACCTACACATCTTTGGACACTGAGGGGCAATTTAGCATGGCCAATCCACCTAACCTGCACATCTTTGGACACTAAGGGGCAATTTAGCATGGCCAATCCACCTAACCTGCACATCTTTGGACACTAAGGGGCAATTTAGCATGGCCAATACACCTAACACGCACATCTTTGGACACTGAGGGGCAATTTAGCATGGCCAATACACCTAACCTGCACATCTTCGGACACTAAGGGGCAATTTAGCATGGCCAATACACCTAACCTGCACATCTTTGGACACTGAGGGGCAATTTAGCATGGCCAATACACCTAACCTGCACATCTTTGGACACTGAGGGGCAATTTAGCATGGCCAATCCACTTATAGGATCCTACAGTGCAGAAAGAGGCCATTCGGCCCATCAAGTCTGCACCGACCACAATCCAACCCAGGCTCTATCCCCATATCCCTACATATTTACCCACTAATCCCTCTAACCTACGCATCCCAGGACACTAAGGGACAATTTTTAGAATGGCCAATCAACCTGACCCGCACATCTTTGGAGTGTGGGAGGAAACCGGAGCACCCGGAGGAAACCCACGCAGACACAGGGAGAATGTGCAAACTCCACACAGACAGTGACCCGAGCTGGGATTCGAACCCAGGTCGCTGGAGCAGTGCTAACCACTGTGCTACCGTGCCGTCCACATCTTAACCTTCACACCTTTGGACACTAAGGGACAATTTGGTATGGCCAACCCACCTAACCTGCACATCTTTGGACACTCAGGGGCAATTTAGCATGGCCAATCCACCTAACCTGCACATCTTTGGACACTAAGGGGCAATTTAGCATGGCTAATCCACCTAACCTGCACATCTTTGGACACTAAGGGGCAATTTAGCATGGCCAATCCACCTAACCTGCACATCTTTGGACACTAAGGGGCAATTTAGCATGGCCAATACACCTAACCCGCACATCTTTGGACACTGAGGGGCAATTTAGCATGGCCAATACACCTAACCTGCACATCTTCGGACACTAAGGGGCAATTTAGCATGGCTAATCCACCTAACCTGCACATCTTTGGACACTAAGGGGCAATTTAGCATGGCCAATCCCCCTAACCTACACATCTTTGGAATGTGGGAGGACACCGGAGCACCCGGAGGAAACCCACGCAGACACGGGGAGAACGTGCAGACTCCGCACAGACAGTGACCCAAGCCGGGAATCGAACCCGGGACCCTGTGAGGCAGCGGTGCTAACCACCACGCCGCCAGCGTACCGCTGTACAAGTTTCAACACGCAAGCAAGAGGCTGAAACTTTGGATTGCTTCAGGAGCTGGAAGATCGGTCCAATTTAACCGTGACACTATTGCGCAGAGAAAGACTGTGACAATCGGTCTCATTCTGGAGGAGAGGCACAATAGCTTTGTTTGACTGTGTGACTGAGAGAGAGAATAAAGCGAGCGTCAGCAGGAAGCGCACCAACTGATGCCGCTAATTATAATTTCCATTCAAAACGACACATTGATCCTGACGAAAAGAAATCTCTCGCGGGCGGACAGCCCCCGATTCCACGGAGACCGTACCGAAGGGGAACCACAAGGCACCCGCGTTGTCAGAACTCCGCGAATGTCAAAGAGGTCTCCCTCCCTCAGCATTTCAATTCTTTTCAGCTCCCTGAAGCAGTTCCGCAACTGGTGATTCAAGATTATTTACCTCAACACTGAATCACCCTGAGGTTTTTGTTACCAGGGCACGACAGATTTAATTCAGGAGGCCATTGTCCGCGGAATAAGCCCACAGACAGCGAATACCAAAAGGCTATTCGACCACGTAATGAATCACAGTTTAAACCCACACTCCCCTCCACTCTTTCTCCCCTGGGCATTAGAATCATAGAATTCCCTACAGCACAGAAGGAGGCCATTCAGCCCATCTGGTCTGCACCAACACCAATCCCACCCTATTCCCATAACCCCACATAGTTACCCTAGCTAGTCCCCCTGAAACTAGGGTCAATTTAGCACGGCCAATCAACCTAACCCATACATCTTCCGGACTGTGGGAAGAAACCGGAGCACCCGGAGGAAACCCACGCAGATGTGAGGAGAATGTGCAAACTCCACACAGACAGTGACCCAAGCCGGGAATCGAACCCAGGTCCTTGGCGCTGTGAGGCAGCAGTGCTAACCCACTGTGTCACCGTGCCAGCCCATTCTCAAAACTTCAAGTCTAACCGCAGACTTGTGCCTTGCAAGTCCCCTCCCGTGATGCCAGTATTGTTTCAAAGTTTACTTATCAATGTTGCAAGTAGGCTTACATTAACACTGCAATGAAGTTACTGTGAATATCCCCGAGTCGCCACACTCCTGTTCGGGTTACACTGAGGGAGAATTTAGCACCTAACCAGCACGTCTTTCGGACTGTGGGAGGAAACCAGAGCACCCGGAGGAAACCCACGCAGACACGGGGAGAATGTGCAAACTCCACACAGACAGGGAAGCCGGGAATCGAACCTGGGCCCCTGGCGCTGTGAGGCAGCAGTGCTAACCGCTGGGCCACCATGCTGCCCAAGTATAAGTTTGAGGTTATACTCGCTGGAGTTCAGAAGGATGAGAGGGGATCTGATTGAGGTGTATAAAATACTAAAAGGGATTGATAAAGTAAATGTAGACCAAATGTTTCCCCTTGTGGGGCAATCTGGAACAAGAGGTCACAGGTATAGGTTGAGAGGCGGTAGATTTAACACTGAGATGAGGAGGAACTACTTCTCCCGGAGGGTGGTGAATTTGTGGAACTCGCTGCCCCATCACGCGGGGGAGTCTGGATCATTGAATAGTTTCAAGAAGGAGATGGATATATTTCTGATAGAAAAATGGGTTAAAGGGATATGGGGAACAGGTGGATTTGAGACCAAGGAGAGATCAGCCATGATCTGATTGAATGGCGGAGCAGGCTCGAAGGGCTGAATGGCCTACTTCTGTGTTGTTGCAATTATACAGGGCCTTGGTGAGGCCACACCTAGAGTATTGTGTGCAGTTTTGGTCTCCTTTTCTGAGGAAGGATGTTCTTGCTCTCGAGGGAGTGCAGCGAAGGTTTTCCAGGCTGATTCCGGGGATGGCGGGACTGATGTACGAGGAGAGATTGACCAGGTTAGGATTGTTTTCGCTGGAGTTCAGACGAATGTGGAAGGATCTCAAAGAGACTTATAAAATTCTAACAGGACTAGACAGGGTAGATGCAGGGAGGATGTTCCCGATGGTGGGGGAGTCCAGAACCAGGGGTCACAGTCTGAGGATTCAGGGTAGACCATTTAGGACGGAGGTGAGGAGACATTTCTTCACCCAAAGAGTGGTGAGCCTGTGGAATTCATTACCACAGGAAGTAGTTGATGCCAAAATATTGAATGTATTCAAGAGGCAGCTGGATATAGCACTTGGGGCGAATGGGATCAAAGGTTATGGGGAGAAAGCAGGATTAGGCTATTGAGTTGGACGATCAGCCATGATGGTGATGAATGGCGGAGCAGACTCGAAGGGCCGAATGGTCTCCTCCTGCTCCTATCTTCTATGTTTCTATGTTTCTGCTCCGAATTCCCATGTTCCTCTCGGATTAGGCAGCAGGAGGTGGAGCTGGCAGAGCAGACACACTGAGGGGCCTGAGGCCTTCAGCAATCTGTAACCTGACCTGAAAAGAACAGAACGGACTTCAGTCAAGATGGTTCGGAAGGTCAGATTTTCGAAAGGGCTTGCTTGTGGAAGACAGAGCATCTCAAAAGGAAAGACGTTTCGAACCAATCACGTCTCAACACTTTCAGCTGGAGAGCAAGGCAAAAAGTGAGAAAGTTGTACTTGTGAAGTGATGTTTGTCGAGGGGGACATGGATCTTGAGGATGAGACAACGCGTATTGTTCACCTCAGGGCATCTTGCTGTAGGAATCTCCCAGAATCCTATTCCCAAGCCTCCCATTTTGGAATCATGGGATTGTTCCAGCATGGAAGGCCACTCGTGCCCTCGTGTTCGTGCTGGCTCTCTGCGGGTGTGACCCACCAGGGTGCCAGTGGGTGAATTGGTGAAGGATTCTTATCACCAGCTCCTCTCTGAGTGGCGCTGCTTCAGGATGCTAACATTCGGAGGCCAGTCTCTGTTTCCACACTGCTGTGGATGATGTGGAGATGCCGGCGTTGGACTGGGGTAAGCACAATAAGAGTTTTAACAACACCAGGTTAAAGTCCAACAGGTTTATTTGGTAGCAAATGCCATTAGCTTTCGGAGCGCTGCTCCTTCGTCAGATGAAGTGGAAATCTGCTCTCAAACAGTGCACACTGCTTCCCAGGGAGGGCCAATAGGCATTATCACAGCTGAGTGAAACTCTCACCTGGTGTAGCACTGGAACACTGTGTTGTGTGTGTGGCGTGTGTTAGTGACCGTGTGTTAAAAGCCTATTTATCAGTGTCACAAGTAGGCTTACATTAACACTGCAATGAAGTCACTGTGAAAATCCCCTAGTCGCCACACTCCGGCGCCTGTCCGGGTTACACTGAGGGAGAATTTAGCACCTAACCAGCACGTCTTTCGGACTGTGGGAGGAAACCGGAGCACCCGGAGGAAACCCACGCAGACACGGGGAGAACGTGCAGACTGCGCACAGACAGTGACTCGAGCCGGGAATCGAACCCGGGTCTCTGGCGCTGTGAGGCAGTAGTGCTAACCATCGTACCACCCTGAGTGCCACAGAATAAGTGTGTGCGTGAGGATGCATGTGTATGTAAGTGTAAGTGTGTGTGCATGCGTGTGTTAGAATGTGTGTATGAGTGAGTGTGTGAGTGTGTGTGTATGAGTGAGTGTGCGAGTGAGTGTTTGTGAGTGTGTGTGAGTGTGTGTGTGAGTGTGTGTGAGAGTGTTTGTGAGTGTGTGTGAGAGTGTTTGTGAGTGTGTGTGTGTATGTGTGTGTGAGTGTGTGAGTGTATGTGAGTGAGTGTGTTTGTGAGTGTGTGAGTGTGTGTGAGTGTGTGTGTGTGTGAGTGTGTGTGTGAGTGAGTGTGTGTGTGTGAGAGTGTGTGTGTGTGAGTGAGTGTGTGTGTGTGAGTGTGTGTGTGTGTGTGTGTGTGTGTGTGTATGTGTGAGTGTGAGTGAGTGTGTGTGTGTGTGAGAGTGAGTGTGTGTGTGTGTGAGAGTGAGTGTGTGTGTGTGAGTGTGTGTGTGTGTGTGTGTGTGTGTGAGTGAGTGTGTGTGTGTGTATGTGTGAGTGTGTGTGAGTGAGTGTGTGTATGTGTGAGTGAGTGTGTGTGTGTGTGTGTGTGTGTGAGAGTGTGAGTGTGTGTGTGAGTGTGTGCGTGTGTGTGTGAGTGAGTGTTTGTGAGTGTGTGTGTGAGTATGTGTGTGTGTGTTTGTGAGTGTGTGTGTGTGTGCGGGGGGAGGGGATGTGTGTGAGGATGTGAGAGTTAGTGAGTGTGTGTATGCAAGTGTGTGTGTGTGTGCATGGTAGCACAGTGGTTAGCACTGCTGCCTCACAGCACCAGAGTTCGATTCTTGGCTTGGGTCACTGTCTGTGCGGAGTCTACACATTGTCCCCGTGTCTGCGTGGGTTTCCTCCGGGTGCTCCGGTTTCCCCCCACAGTCCGAAAGACCTGCTGGTTAGGTGGACTGGCCGCGCTAAATACCCCCTTAGTGTCTAAAGATGTGTAGGTTAGGGGGATTAGCCATGGGAAATGTGTGGGGTTACAGGAACAGGGTGAGGGAGAGGGCCTGGGTAAGATGCTGTGTCAGAGAGTCAGTGCAGACTCGATGGGCCAAATGGCCTCCTTTTGCACTATAGGGATTCTATGAGTGTGTGAGCGAGTGTGTGTAGCTATGAGTGTGAGTGAGTAAGGGTGTTTATGCAGATTGTGCATACATGCACACACTAGACCCTGGGGTTAATTCCCTCTCGCTCTGGGCTAAATATCAGAGGGATAATTTGGCAGCACAATGATAACTTTGCTGAGTGCCTTTTATCAGCAACACGGGTCTCTGGGGAACACTGGCCAGATTCCAAGTTCAACTGCTGACAATCGTCACTGAGCAGAACAAAACAAAGGAAACAGAGGGATAATGTCGCTATCCTGAGTCACTGTTTTATTCAGCACTGACGTCGAGCCATTCTGTGGCTGAGACAGAATCCTTTGACTATCCCCTGGCTGCTAACTGCTTCAGATCAATTACCTGTGTGGGTATGAGAGAAGAATGGGGGTTGTTAACACGAGTTCCTGCCTTTAGTAGGAGAATCTGTGTATCTCTCAGCAATGCCCCACGCACGGGACCCTTTTGTTGAGGCCTACACGTCAGGCTTTTCCACCTGGGCGTTTAGCAAGGGTTGCCATGAGTAAGCAAGCCCCGACATGTACATCGTCCCATTCCACCGAGGGAAGGCAACTTTTGTCCAATTGCCCTTTAAGAGCAGGCTCCGGCAACCTTTAGTTACCTGAGGAACTGCTTCAAAAAATCTCCGAAAATGAAATAAGAAACTACAAGGGATGAAAGTTGAGCAAAATTGAGCAAAACTTTGCAACCCTGAACACTAAGGAAGTGTTTGGACACTAAGGGGCAATTTAGCATGGCCAATCCACCTAACCTACACATCTTTGGACACTAAGGGGCAATTTAGCATGGCCAATCCCCCTAACCTGCACATCTTTGGACGCTAAGGGGCAAGTTAGCATGGCCAATCCACCTAACCTGCACACCTTTGGACACTAAAAGGCAATTTAGCATGGCCAATCCATCTAATCCACATATTTTAGGATACTGTGGGGCAATTCAGCATGGTTAATCCCCCCAACCGACACATCTTTGGACACTAAGGGGCAATTTAGCATGGCCAATCCACCCAACCTGCACATCTTTGGACAATAAGGGGTCAATTTAACATGGCCAATCCACCTAACCTGCACATCTTTGGACACTAAGGGACAATTTAGCATGGCCAATCCACCTAACCTACACATCTTTGGACACTAAGGGGCAATTTAGCATGGCCAATCCATCTAACTTGCACATCTTTGGACACTAAGGGCCAATTTAGCATGGCCAATCCACCTAACCTGCACATCTTTGGACTCGAAGGGGCAATTTAGCATGGCCAATCCACTTAACTTGCACATCTTTGGACACTAAGGGACAATTTAGCATAGCCAATCCACCTAACCTGCACATCTTTGGACACTAAGGGGCAATTTAGCATGGCCAATCCACCTAACCTGCACATCTTTGGACACTAAGGGGCAATTTATTATGGCCTTGGAGAGGGTCTTGTAGCAGCCTGTGACTGTTTGAGTAAAATAGAATCATTGAAAGGAAACCAATCGCGGACGAGCATCAGGCCAGGGGAGCAGGCACAGCAAGATGGCACAGAGACTGACATAGAAATTGGCCTAAAAGTAAGGCATGCTGGGATTACCTCAGTCCAAAACAGCCTGGAGACAGGCCCTTTGCTGGATCCGAATTTAGACAATTGAAAACCAAAGATGCACCAGGACACATTCGCTTGTGTAAAAGGAAATTTCCTGGGAGACAAATCACCACTAGATACGTCGTACAGACATGCATCAGCAAAACAAAAGATTCGATGCCTATTAGAAGCTGAAAATAGACATCTAGCTCACAAACACAAAGGGTCCACCACTGAAACTCATCAACAGTGATGCCAAACTAATCAGACCTCAGCGCTGATGGGCCAAATCCTTGGAAGATTCCGGAAGGTAGCCAGACAGGTATGAGAAACCTATGCTAGCAGCGTCCCAGAGTACCCACCTCTCTCCAGCTACCCGCAGAAGCACGTCAGGACACGGCAGCGACAAGAGCAACTTCGCCTCCAGACCAGAGGAGAGAGGGACAGACTTGAAAATTCAACGTACTGACGGGGATCCAGGGTGGTATACGAATTTCTAAATAACCAATTAGCCAGAGAGAGAGAGAATTGTTAATGTTATGAAACTTGAGTCTTTCACTGTTTGGAATAAAGTTGCGACGTGATTATTCACGATTGGTTCAGGGGTGTAGTCCTTTTCCCTGATATATGCAGAGATGTTTGAGTGGGATCCATCATACACAGTGTTGGTTGAGTGAGTCCACAGGATATTAGAAATGCCCCGGACAACAGTCCCGAGGAGATTCACGGGAATGATCTCCGGAATGAAAAGTTTGACATATGAGGAGCGTCTGAGGATTTTGGGTCTGTACTTGATGGAGGATCTCACTGAAACTTACAGAATACTGAGAGGCCTGGATAGAGTGGACGTGGAGAGGATGTTTCCATTAGTCGGAGAGACTTGGATCCGAGGGCACAGCCTCAGAGTAAAGGGACGACCCTTTAGAACCGAGATGAGGAGGAATTTCTTCAGCCAGAGGGTTTGGTGAATCTGTGGAATTCATTGCCACAGGGGGTGGCCGGGTCACTGAGTGGATTTAAGACAGAGATAGATAGGCTCTTGATTGGTAAGGGGGGTCAAAGGTTACAGGGAAAAGATGGGAGAATGGGGATGAGAAACATCAGCCCTGATCGAAGGGCAGAGCAGACTGGATGCGCCGAATGGCCTAATTCTGTTCCTGTATCTTGCAGTCTTACATTGTCTCCGGTACGAAGCAGAACTCACACATATTATCAATAAAATCCACGGATTGAATTTATTACCCAGGGAAACAAAATGGAAGTTTTGGGGCGGCACGGTGACACAGTGGTTAACACTGCTGCCCCACAGCGCCAGGGACCCGGGTTCGATTCCCGGCTTGAGTCACTGTCTGTGTGGAGTTTGCACATTCTAACCGTGTCTGCGTGGGTTTCCTCCGGGTGCTCCGGTTTCCTCCCACTGTCCAAAGATGTACAGGTTAGGTGGATTGGCCATGCTAAATTGTCCCTTAGTGTCCAAAGATGTGCAGGTTAGCGGGATTGGCCATACTAAATTGCCCCTTAGTGTCCAAAGATGTGCGGGTTAGGTGGATTGGCCATGCTAAATTGTCCCTTAGTGTCTAAAGATGTGCGGGTTAGGTGGATTGGCCATGCTAAATTGCCCCTCAGTGTCCAAAGGTGTGTAGGTTAGGTGGATTGGCCATACTAAATTGCCCCTGAGTGTCCAAAGATGTGCAGGTTAGGTGGATTGGCCATGCTAAATTGTCCCTTAGCGTCCAAAGATGTGCGGGTTAGGTGGATTGGCCATGCTAAATTGTCCCTGAGTGTCCAAAGATGTGCAGGTTAGGTGGATTGGCCATGCTAAATTGTCCCTTAGTGTCCAGAGATGTGTGGGTTAGGTGGATTGGCCATGCTAAATTGTCCCTTAGTGTCCAGAGATGTGCAGGTTAGGTGGATTGGCCATGCTAAATTGCCTCTTAGTGTCCAAAGATGTGCGGGTTAGGTGGATTGGCCGTGCTAAATTGCCCCTTAGTGTCAGGGGGATTAGCAGGGGAAATATGTGGGGTTACGGGGATAGGGCCTGGGTGGGATTATTGGTGAAGACTCGATGGGCCGTATGGTCTCCTTCTGCACTGTAGGGATTCTCTGATTAATCCTCATGATGACTTAGCTTCTAATAGCACTTTCAGAAAAATTAACCATCCCCGTTTGATTGAAATCAGTGCTGGTCACAGCCAGAAAACCCGCTGGTTGAAGCCAAGGTATTATCTATAATCAGAATGCAACCATACCACTTGAAAAGGTTTATCTGGAGCACAAAGAGGCTTTCAAATTAATAATTTGAAACTGTGAAGCGCCAGATAATGATTTCCCTTTCTTCTCTCTGCAGTGGTTGCATGTTGTGATTCACTCAGGGGAGGCCGGCGTTACCGTGGCAACACACACATTTACCTGCATGTTGTACACCAGAGTTGTGCCTCGGGCGGCACGGTGGGTTAGCACCGCTGCTTCACAGCGCCAGGGACCCCGGGTTCGATTCCCGGCTCGGGTCACTGTCTGTGTGGAGTTTGCCCATTCTCCCCCGTGTCTGCGTGGGTTTCCTCCGGGCGCTCCGGTTTCCTCCCACAGTCCGAAAGATGGTGCGGGTTAGGTTGATTGGCCGTGCTAAATTGTCAGGGGGATTAACTAGGGTAAATATGTGGGGTTACGGGGGATAGGGCCTGGGTGGCACAGTTGGCAGTGCAGGCTCGGTGGTCCGAATGGCCTCCTTCTGCACTGTTGGGATTCTATGATCTGGTGAAGGCCAAGGTGCCAAAGTTCATTCCATCCCCACGGCCGACCAGGTACCCCCTCCTGCCTGGCATGCGTCAGAAGGAATTATGGGTCGAGCCCGCATTTGTGAATACATCTTCCTTGGACATCAGGTTTTGGAGCAGGAATTGAACCCGGATCTCAGAGGCAAGCTTCAGATCAGCCACGAGCTGACTGAATAGCATAGTCGGCTCGAGGGGCCGCGTGGCTACTTCTGCCCCTCATTCATATATCCGTATGTCCACTGCCCTTTTCTTCACATTTGACATGATGATGTGGGCAAAAAATGACTAATGTACAGGCCTACTGAAGTTTTAAATAAGACATGCAGATATACTGACCAAAAGGTGGCTGAGGGGGGGTAAATTCTCTGCATGTCAATTCAGTCACTTTCTGACTTGACCCTGATGATGACATTAAGTGGTGATGCTAAGAAAGAGGCAACGGAAGTCACATCCTCTTCCCAGATCAAAAGCACGGGAGTCATGCAGCGAATAACTGCCATCTCCTGTGGAGACAATGGGAGCTGATGATCACCTCAGCAGGGATGATGGCCCGTCAGCAATGTCCCAGACCGCCTTGTGGGTTATTCGCCTGTCAGGAATGTACAAAGACTGGGGGAAAAATCCAACAAAAGCGTAGAGAAGAACATGCCCCTGTCTACATCAACGGGGATGAAGTAGAAAGGGTCGAGAGCTTCACATTTTCAGGTGTCCAGGTCACCAACAACCTGTCCTGGTCCCCCCCATGCCAACACTATGGTTAAGAAAGCCCCACCAATGCCTCTACTTTCTCAGAAGACCAAGGAAATTTGGCATGTCAGCTACGACTTTTGTGCAGGTCACTCTGCCTGACTGGTGAAGCAGGGCAAGTCAGCAAAACCATAGCGGGAAAGGAATCAGGGCAACTCCTCTCAGCGAAGCCACGGAACGCTGGAATCTCCCGACTGACTATTCACCCGGTGAAGTCAGCACGACTAGAATCATGAATCGCAACAACCTACTCCTCACGGACCAGTCAAAGACCGATTCATGGATTCATTTGAACATTTTTGGACGGAATTCCCTTTTTTGGTTTCTATGAATGTACAGGCATGTGCTTTATCATTCTCATATTCAGTAATTAATAAACTCACTATTTCTGGAACTCGAGAAAGACTGGTTCAATTGTAAAAAGGTAAACTGAGCTGGAAAAGGATATCTGCAAAGGGAAGGGATTCTTTTCAAATTAATCTTGTTGATTTGATTTGATTTATTATTGTCACATGTACTGGGATACAGTGAAAAGTATTGTTTGATTTATTATTGTCACATGTACTGGGATACAGTGAAAAGTATTGTTTGATTTATTATTGTCACATGTACTGGGATACAGTGAAAAGTATTGTTTGATTTATTATTGTCACATGTCGTGGGACACAGTGAAAAGTATTGTTTGATTTATTATTGTCACATGTCGTGGGACACAGTGAAAAGTATTGTTTGATTTATTATTGTCACATGTCGTGGGACACAGTGAAAAGTATTGTTTGATTTATTATTGTCACATGTCGTGGGACACAGTGAAAAGTATTGTTTGATTTATTATTGTCACATGTCGTGGGACACAGTGAAAAGTATTGTTTGATTTATTATTGTCACATGTACTGGGACACAGTGAAAAGTATTGTTTGATTTATTATTGTCACATGTATTGGGACACAGTGAAAAGTATTGTTTGATTTATTATTGTCACATGTACTGGGATACAGTGAAAAGTATTGTTTGATTTATTATTGTCACATGTCGTGGGACACAGTGAAAAGTATTGTTTGATTTATTATTGTCACATGTCGTGGGACACAGTGAAAAGTATTGTTTGATTTATTATTGTCACATGTCGTGGGACACAGTGAAAAGTATTGTTTGATTTATTATTGTCACATGTCGTGGGACACAGTGAAAAGTATTGTTTGATTTATTATTGTCACATGTCGTGGGACACAGTGAAAAGTATTGTTTGATTTATTATTGTCACATGTCGTGGGACACAGTGAAAAGTATTGTTTGATTTATTATTGTCACATGTCGTGGGACACAGTGAAAAGTATTGTTTGATTTATTATTGTCACATGTCGTGGGACACAGTGAAAAGTATTGTTTGATTTATTATTGTCACATGTCGTGGGACACAGTGAAAAGTATTGTTTGATTTATTATTGTCACATGTACTGGGACACAGTGAAAAGTATTGTTTGATTTATTATTGTCACATGTACTGGGACACAGTGAAAAGTATTGTTTGATTTATTATTGTCACATGTATTGGGATACAGTGAAAAGTATTGTTTAATTTATTATTGTCACATGTACTGGGATACAGTGAAAAGTATTGTTTGATTTATTATTGTCACATGTACTGGGATACAGTGAAAAGTATTGTTTGATTTATTATTGTCACATGTATTGGGATACAGTGAAAAGTATTGTTTGATTTATTATTGTCACATGTATTGGGATACAGTGAAAAGTATTGTTTGATTTATTATTGTCACATGTACTGGGATACAGTGAAAAGTATTGTTTGATTTATTATTGTCACATGTATTGGGATACAGTGAAAAGTATTGTTTGAGTTATTATTGTCACATGTATTGGGATACAGTGAAAAGTATTGTTTGAGTTATTATTGTCACATGTATTGGGATACAGTGAAAAGTATTGTTTGATTTATTATTGTCACATGTATTGGGATACAGTGAAAAGTATTGTTTGATTTATTATTGTCACATGTACTGGGACACAGTGAAAAGTATTGTTTGATTTATTATTGTCACATGTACTGGGATACAGTGAAAAGTATTGTTTGATTTATTATATTCACATGTATTGGGATACAGTGAAAAGCATTGTTTGATTTATTATTGTCACATGTATTGGGATACAGTGAAAAGTATTGTTTGATTTATTATTGTCACATGTACTGGGATACAGTGAAAAGTATTGTTTGATTTATTATTGTCCCGTGTATTGGGATACAGTGAAAAGTATTGTTTGATTTATTATTGTCACATGTACTGGGATACAGTGAAAAGTATTGTTTGATTTATTATTGTCACATGTATTGGGATACAGTGAAAAGTATTGTTTGATTTATTATTGTCACATGTACTGGGATACAGTGAAAAGTATTGTTTGATTTATTATTGTCACATGTACTGGGATACAGTGAAAAGTATTGTTTGATTTATTATTGTCCCGTGTATTGGGATACAGTGAAAAGTATTGTTTGATTTATTATTGTCACATGTACTGGGATACAGTGAAAAGTATTGTTTGATTTATTATTGTCACATGTACTGGGATACAGTGAAAAGTATTGTTTGATTTATTATTGTCACATGTATTGGGATACAGTGAAAAGTATTGTTTGATTTATTATTGTCACATGTATTGGGATACAGTGAAAAGTATTGTTTGATTTATTATTGTCACGTGTACTGGGATACAGTGAAAAGTATTGTTTGATTTATTATTGTCACGTGTACTGGGATACAGTGAAAAGTATTGTTTGATTTATTATTGTCACATGTACTGGGACACAGTGAAAAGTATTGTTTGATTTATTATTGTCACATGTACTGGGATACAGTGAAAAGTATTGTTTGATTTATTATTGTCACATGTACTGGGATACAGTGAAAAGTATTGTTTGATTTATTATTGTCACATGTACTGGGATACAGTGAAAAGTATTGTTTGATTTATTATTGTCACATGTACTGGGATACAGTGAAAAGTATTGTTTGATTTATTATTGTCACATGTACTGGGATACAGTGAAAAGTATTGTTTGATTTATTATTGTCACATGTACTGGGATACAGTGAAAAGTATTGTTTGATTTATTATTGTCACATGTACTGGGATACAGTGAAAAGTATTGTTTGATTTATTATTGTCACATGTATTGGGATACAGTGAAAAGTATTGTTTGATTTATTATTGTCACATGTACTGGGATACAGTGAAAAGTATTGTTTGATTTATTATTGTCACATGTACTGGGACACAGTGAAAAGTATTGTTTGATTTATTATTGTCACATGTATTGGGATACAGTGAAAAGTATTGTTTGATTTATTATTGTCACATGTACTGGGATACAGTGAAAAGTATTGTTTGATTTATTATTGTCACATGTATTGGGATACAGTGAAAAGTATTGTTTGATTGATTATTGTCACATAAGACCATAAGACATAGGAGCGGAGGTAAGGCCATTCGGCCCATCGAGTCCACTCCACCATTCAATCATGGTTGATTTCAACTCCATTTACCCGCTCTCTCCCCATAGCCCTTAATTCCTCGAGAAATCAAGAATTTATCAATTTCTGTCTTGAAGACGCTCAACGTCTCGGCCTCCACAGCCCTCTGTGGCAATGAATTTCACAGACCCACCACTCTCTGGCTGAAGAAATTTCTCCTCATCTCTGTTCTAAAGTGACTCCCTTTTATTCTAAGGCTGTGCCCCCGCGTCCTAGTCTCCCCTGTTAATGGAAACAACTTCCCTACGTCCATCCTATCTAAGCATTGTCACATGTACTGGGATACAGTGAAAAGTATTGTTTCTTCTGTGCTATACAGTCAAAGCATACAGCTCATAGAGTACATTGGGGAGAAGGCAAGGAGAGGGTGCAGAATGTAGTGTTACAGTCATAGCTAGGGGATAGAGAAAGATCAACTTAATATGTGGTAAGTCCATTCAGAAGTCTGATGGCAGAAGCTGTTCTTGAGTCGGTTGGTACGTGACCTCAGACTTTTGTATCTTTTTCCCGACGGAAGAAGGTGGAAGAGAGAATGTCCGGGGTGCGTGGGGTCCTTAATTATGCTGGCTGCTTTTCCCCAGACAGCGGGAAGTGTAGACAGAGTCAATGGATGGATGATTCATGGAATGTGGCCATTAATGGCAAAGCCATCATTTATTGCCCATCCCTAATTGCCCCTTGAGAAGGTGGTGGGTGAGGCGCCATCTTGAACCTGTGTGGTGTAGGTACACCCACAGCGCTGTCAGGGAAGGAGTTCCAGGATTTTGACCCAGCAACAGTGAAGGAACGACTGATATATTTCCAAGTCAGGATGGTGAGTGGCTCGGAGGGGAACTTGCAGGTGGTGGTGTTCCCCATGTATCTGCTGCCCTTCTCCTTCTAGATGGTAGAGGTTGTGGGTTTGGAAGGTGCTGTCTAAGGATGAGTTGCTGCAGTGCATCTTGTAGATGGTACACACTGCTGCTACTGAGCATCGGTGGTGGAGGGAGTGAGTGTTTGTGGATGGGGTGCCAATCAAGCGGGGCTGCTTTGTCCTGGATGGTGTCGAGCTTCTTGAGTGTTGTTGGAGCCGCACCCATCCAGGCAAGTGGGGAGTATTCCATCACACTCCTGACTTGTGCCTTGTAGATGGTGGACAGGCTTTGGGGGAGTCAGGAGGTGAGTTACTCTCCACACGATTCCCAGCCTCTGACCTGCTCTGGTAGTCACAGTATTTATATGGCTGGGTCCAGCTCAGTTTCTGGTCAATGGCAACCCCCAGGATGTCGATAGTGGGGGGATTCAGCGATGGTGATGCCTTTGAATGTCAAAGGGCGATGGTTAGATCCTCCCTTGTTGCCTGGCACTTGAATGAAAAGCCTCATCACAGTCTAAAAATAATCGGTGGAGTTCTGGAGTAATAATGCCCCTTCCAGGTGTGCAAAGACCTGCGCGGACATTTGTATTCAGTTGGATTTCAATTTCAATTTCCAGACATTGCTTTGAATGTTTAAATTTCAAGTTTATTAGTGTCACAGGTAGGCTTATATTAACACCGCAATGAAGTTACTGTGAGAATCGCCTAGTTTGCCACACTCCAGCGCCTGTCCGGGTTACACTGAGGGAGAATTTAGCATCTAACCAGCACGTCTTTCGGATTGTGGGAGGAAACCGGAGCACCCGGAGGAAACCCACGCAGACACGGGGAGAACATGCAGACTCCACGCAGACAGTGACCCTAGCCGGGAATCGAACCCAGGTCCCTGGCGATGTGAGACTCTGTGCCAACATGCCGTCCTAACGTCAGTACAAAGGGAATTATGTTTGAAGAGAGAAAGAGAGAGAGAGGGAGATTGGGGGGGGTGGGGGGGCGGGGGAGGGGTGGGGGCAAGATAGACGACTGATGGAATTGGAAGCAAGTGGAATCAACAAAAGCACCCTCGACATGAAGTGAAAGTAAAAGAGGAATAGCAATGAGCTTCCTCTGCATTTTACACAGCTGCCACTCTATCCCTTTATTCCCACTTGCATATGGTAAGAGGTGACTGAAGGATGTCTGTCGGAGAAGGGGCTATTATTGTTGACACTGGAAATGCAGGATCATTAATCACTGCGTGGGCAGCGGGAGATGGAGGAATAATACCAGCCGGGTGTGCGGCACTAAAAAAGAGACAAAAAAATTAATAAAGCAATTATGCTCACAACAAATAAATGTTTGTAACTCTCTGACGGATAGAACGGGACAGTTGAGGTTAAAGCAACAGTGGATAAAATGAGCACTATAAATTCAATTCATTGAATCGGAAATCTGATTTGATTTATTATTGTCACATGTACTGGGACACAGTGAAAAGTATTGTTTGATTTATTATTGTCACATGTACTGGGATACAGTGAAAAGTATTGTTTGATTTATTATTGTCACATGTACTGGGATACAGAGAAAAGTATTGTTTGATTCATTATTGTCACATGTATTGGGATACAGTGAAAAGTATTGTTTGATTTATTATTGTCACATGTATTGGGATACAGTGAAAAGTATTGTTTGATTTATTATTGTCACATGTATTGGGATACAGTGAAAAGTATTGTTTGATTTATTATTGTCACATGTATTGGGATACAGTGAAAAGTATTGTTTGATTTATTATTGTCACATGTATTGGGATACAGTGAAAAGTATTGTTTGATTTATTATTGTCACATGTATTGGGACACAGTGAAAAGTATTGTTTGATTTATTATTGTCACATGTACTGGGATACAGTGAAAAGTATTGTTTGATTCATTATTGTCACATGTATTGGGATACAGTGAAAAGTATTGTTTGATTTATTATTGTCACATGTATTGGGATACAGTGAAAAGTGTTGTTTGATTTATTATTGTCACATGTACTGGGATACAGTGAAAAGTGTTGTTTGATTTATTATTGTCACATGTACTGGGACACAGTGAAAAGTATTGTTTGATTTATTATTGTCACATGTACTGGGATACAGTGAAAAGTATTGTTTGATTTATTATTGTCACATGTATTGGGATACGGTGAAAAGTATTGTTTGATTTATTATTGTCACATGTACTGGGATACAGTGAAAAGTATTGTTTGATTTATTATTGTCACATGTACTGGGATACAGTGAAAAGTATTGTTTGATTTATTATTGTCACATGTACTGGGATACAGTGAAAAGTATTGTTTGATTTATTATTGTCACATGTATTGGGATACAGTGAAAAGTATTGTTTGATTTATTATTGTCACATGTACTGGGATACAGTGAAAAGTATTGTTTGATTTATTATTGTCACATGTATTGGGATACAGTGAAAAGTATTGTTTGATTTATTATTGTCACATGTACTGGGATACGGTGAAAAGTATTGTTTGATTTATTATCGTCACATGTATTGGGATACGGTGAAAAGTATTGTTTGATTTATTATTGTCACATGTACTGGGATACAGTGAAAAGTATTGTTTGATTTATTATTGTCACATGTACTGGGATACAGTGAAAAGTATTGTTTGATTTATTATTGTCACATGTACTGGGATACAGTGAAAAGTATTGTTTGATTTATTATTGTCACATGTACTGGGATACAGTGAAAAGTATTGTTTGATTTATTATTGTCACATGTATTGGGATACGGTGAAAAGTATTGTTTGATTTATTATTGTCACATGTATTGGGATACGGTGAAAAGTATTGTTTGATTTATTATTGTCACATGTACTGGGATACAGTGAAAAGTATTGTTTGATTTATTATTGTCACATGTACTGGGATACAGTGAAAAGTATTGTTTGATTTATTATTGTCACATGTACTGGGATACAGTGAAAAGTATTGTTTGATTTATAATTGTCACGTATTGGGATACAGTGAAAAGTATTGTTTGATTTATTATTGTCACATGTTTTGGGATACAGTGAAAAGTATTGTTTGATTTATAATTGTCACGTATTGGGATACAGTGAAAAGTATTGTTTGATTTATTATTGTCACATGTATTGGGATACAGTGAAAAGTATTGTTTGATTTATAATTGTCACGTATTGGGATACAGTGAAAAGTATTGTTTGATTTATTATTGTCACATGTACTGGGATGCAGTGAAAAGTATTGTTTCTTCTGTGCTATAGACAAAGCATACTGTTCATACAGTACACAGGGGAGAAGGAAAGGAGAGGGTGCAGAATGTAGTGTTCCAGTCATAGCTAGGGTCTAGGGAAATATCAACTGAATATAAGGTAGGTCCATTCAAAAGTTTGATGGCAGCAGGGAAGAAGCTGTTCTTGAGTAGGTCGGTACGTGATCTCAGACTTTTGTATCTTTTTCCCGACGGAAGAAGGTGGAAGAGAGAATGTCCTGGGTGCATGGGGTCCTTAACTATGTTGGCTGCTTTTCATGAGGTGGTGGGAAGTATAGACGGAGTCAATGGATGGGAAGCTGGTTTGGGCTTCGTCCAGTTCATTGGATTTAATACAATTTATTCTTGTTTCTTGCGGTTTTGCAGAGCCAGACCAAGCTGTGATACATCCAGAAAGGATGCTTTCTATGGTGCATCTGTAAACGTTGGTGAGAGTCATAGCTGACATACCAAATTTCCTTCGCCACCTGAGAAAGTAGAGGCATTGGTGGACTTTCTTAACTATCGTGTCGGTGTGGAGGGGACCAGGACAGGTTGCTGGTGATCTGGACACCTTGAAACATTGGACTATTTAGAAAAAGAGATTGAAATAAATAAGAAAGGTGAAACTGCGGAAAGGGGGAGGAAGATTCCCAATTGGGCAGTTGGGTTTTGGATTAAAACGGGCAGTGCCTGTAGATGACAACACAGATCATCGTGTTCCATTGGCCCTCACTCTTGCCTCCTCGATAGTGCTGGCAGATATCGTTTCCAAGTGGACTCACCCGCGTCCCTGCTCCATGACGGATCACTCACTTTTGTCTAACCCGTGCAGTGACCTGCGTCACTTCCAGGGATTTAAAAAAAACAGAAATCTAATTGAGCCTTTCTTTCTCCTTCGATATATTTGTGAGAGCAACCAAAAGGCCAATTCGCACGGAAAACGTTTCCATGGTTACAAATGGATTATCGGCGGAAAGTGGCAAACTCTTTTAAGTGCCCCTTTTTTGGCCATTATTGGTCACTAATGTAAGGATGAATTACTGTTATTATGGGCACCTTTGACGTGATTTACACTGTCTGTTTTTGAGATGTACACCTGTAGAGTGCGGTGGTGGAGTCCTTGTTCCTGTGGCTGCACACACGTTTGCACACCGTGCGAAGCTGGAAAGGGTCGAGAGCTTCAAGTTTCTAGGTGTCCGGATCACCAACAACCTGTCCTGGTCCCCCCCATGCCGACACTATAGTTAAGAAAGCCCCACCAACGCCTCTACTTTCTCAGAAGACTAAGGAAATTTAGCATGTCCGCAACAACTCTCACCAACTTTTACAGATGCACCATAGAAAGCATTCTTTCCGGATGTATCACAGCTTGGTACGGCTCCTGCTCTGCCCAAGACCGCAAGAAACTACAAAGGGTCGTGAACGAAGCCCAGTCCAGCCTGCCACACATTGACGCTGTCTACACTTCCCGCTGCCTTGGGCGGCACGGTGGCATAGTGGTCCGGAAGGACGTGGAGGCGTTAGAGAGAGTGCAGAGAAGGTTTACTAAGATGTTGCCTGGTATGGAGGGTCTTAGCTATGAGGAGAGATTGGGTAAACTGGGGTTGTTCTCCCTGGAAAGACTGAGAATGAGGGGAGATCTAACAGAGGTGTACAAGATTATGAAGGGGATTGATAAGTGGGAAGCTTTTTCCCAGATCAGAAGTGACGATCACGAGGGGTCACGGGCTCAAGGTGAGAGGGGCGAAGTATAACTCGGATATTAGAGGGATGTTTTTTACACAGAGGGTGGAGGGGGCCTGGAATGCGCTGCCAAGTAGGGTGGCGGAGGCAGGCACGCTGACATCGTTTAAGACTTACCTGGATAGTCACATGAGCAGCCTGGGAATGCAGGGATACAAACGATTGGTCTAGTTGGACCAAGGAGCGGCACAGGCTTGGAGGGCAGAAGGGCCTGTTTCCTGTGCTGTACTGTTCTTTG
Source organism: Mustelus asterias (assembly GCF_964213995.1). NCBI lineage: Eukaryota > Metazoa > Chordata > Chondrichthyes > Carcharhiniformes > Triakidae > Mustelus > Mustelus asterias. The sequence goes on along the minus strand of NW_027592473.1, from coordinate 9,134 downwards.
TTCTTTGTTCTCTGGTTAGCACTGCTGCCTCATGGCTCTAGAGACCTGGGTTCAATTCCCAGCTTGGGTCGCTGTCTGTGTGGAGTCTGCACGTTCTCCCCAGTGTCTGCGTGGGTTTCCTCCGGGTGCTCCGGTTTCCTCCCACAGTCCAAAGATGTCCAGGTTTGGTTGATTGGCGATGCTAAATTGCCCCTTAGTGTCCCAGGATGTATAGGTTAGGGGGATTAGCGAGGTAAATGTGTGGGGTTGTGTGGATAGGGCCTGGGGTGAGATTGTGGTCAGTGCAAATTCGATGGGTTGAATGGCCTCCTTCTGCACTGTAGGGTTCCTATGATTCTATAAAAGTAGCCAGCATAATCAAGGACCCCACGCACTCCGGACATTCTCTCTTCCACCTTCTTCCGTCAAGAAAAAGATACAAAAGTCTGAGGTCACATACCAACCGACTCAAGAACAGGTTCTTCCCTGCTGCCGTCAGACTTTTGAATGGACCTACCTTGCATTAAGTTGATCTTTCTCTACATCCTAGCTGTGACTGTAACAAAACATTCTGCACTCTCTCTCCTTTCCTTCTCTATGAACGGTATGCTTTGTCTGTATAGCGCGCAAGGAACAATAGTTTTCACTGTATACTAATACATGTGACAATAATAAATCAAACAATACTTTTCACTGTATCCCAGTACATGTGACAATAATAAATAAATCAATACTTTTCACTGTGTCCCAGTACATGGGACAATAATAAATCAAACAATGCTTTTCACTGTATCCCAGTACATGGGACAATAATAAATCAAACAATGCTTTTCACTGTATCCCAGTACATGTGACAATAATAAATCAAACAATACTTTTCACTGTATCCCAGTACATGTGACAATAATAAATCAAACAATACTTTTCACTGTATCCCAGTACATGTGACAATAATAAATCAAACAATACTTTTCACTGTATCCCAATACATGTGACAATAATAAATCAAACAATACTTTTCACTGTGTCCCAGTACATGTGACAATAATAAATCAAACAATACTTTTCACTGTGTCCCAGTACATGTGACAATAATAAATCAAACAATACTTTTCACTGTATCCCAGTACATGTGACAATAATAAATCAAACAATACTTTTCACTGTATCCCAATACATGTGACAATAATAAATCAAACAATACTTTTCACTGTGTCCCAGTACATGTGACAATAATAAATCAAACAATACTTTTCACTGTATCCCAATACATGTGACAATAATAAATCAAACAATACTTTTCACTGTGTCCCAGTACATGTGACAATAATAAATCAAACAATACTTTTCACTGTATCCCAGTACATGTGACAATAATAAATCAAACAATACTTTTCACTGTGTCCCAATACATGTGACAATAATAAATCAAACAATACTTTTCACTGTGTCCCAGTACATGTGACAATAATAAATCAAACAATACTTTTCACTGTGTCCCAGTACATGTGACAATAATAAATCAAACAATACTTTTCACTGTGTCCCAGTACATGTGACAATAATAAATCAAACAATACTTTTCACTGTGTCCCAGTACATGTGACAATAATAAATCAAACAACACTTTTCACTGTGTCCCAGTACATGTGACAATAATAAATCAAACAATACTTTTCACTGTATCCCAGTACATGTGACAATAATAAATCAAACAATACTTTTCACTGTGTCCCAGTACATGTGACAATAATAAATCAAACAATACTTTTCACTGTATCCCAGTACATGTGACAATAATAAATCAAACAATACTTTTCACTGTATCCCAGTACATGTGACAATAATAAATCAAACAATACTTTTCACTGTATCCCAGTACATGTGACAATAATAAATCAAACAATACTTTTCACTGTATCCCAGTACATGTGACAATAATAAATCAAACAATACTTTTCACTGTATCCCAGTACATGTGACAATAATAAATCAAACAATACTTTTCACTGTGTCCCAGTACATGTGACAATAATAAATCAAACAATACTTTTCACTGTGTCCCAGTACATGTGACAATAATAAATCAAACAATACTTTTCACTGTGTCCCAATACATGTGACAATAATAAATCAAACAATACTTTTCACTGTATCCCAGTACATGTGACAATAATAAATCAAACAATACTTTTCACTGTGTCCCAGTACATGTGACAATAATAAATCAAACAATACTTTTCACTGTATCCCAATACATGTGACAATAATAAATCAAACAATACTTTTCACTGTGTCCCAATACATGTGACAATAATAAATCAAACAATACTTTTCACTGTATCCCAGTACATGTGACAATAATAAATCAAACAATACTTTTCACTGTATCCCAATACATGTGACAATAATAAATCAAACAATACTTTTCACTGTATCCCAATACATGTGACAATAATAAATCAAACAATACTTTTCACTGTATCCCAGCACATGTGACAATAATAAATCAAACAATACTTTTCACTGTATCCCAGTACATGTGACAATAATAAATCAAACAATACTTTTCACTGTATCCCAATACATGTGACAATAATAAATCAAACAATACTTTTCACTGTATCCCAGTACATGTGACAATAATAAATCAAACAATACTTTTTACTGTATCCCAATACATGTGACAATAATAAATCAAACAATACTTTTCACTGTATCCCAGTACATGTGACAATAATAAATCAAACAATACTTTTCACTGTATCCCAATACATGTGACAATAATAAATCAAACAATACTTTTCACTGTATCCCAGTACATGTGACAATAATAAATCAAACAATACTTTTCACTGTATCCCAATACATGTGACAATAATAAATCAAACAATACTTTTCACTGTATCCCAGTACATGTGACAATAATAAATCAAACAATACTTTTCACTGTATCCCAATACATGTGACAATAATAAATCAAACAATACTTTTCACTGTATCCCAGTACATGTGACAATAATAAATCAAACAATACTTTTCACTGTGTCCCAGTACATGTGACAATAATAAATCAAACAATACTTTTCACTGTATCCCAATACATGTGACAATAATAAATCAGACAATACTTTTCACTGTATCCCAATACAGGTGACAATAATAAATCAAACAATACTTTTCACTGTATCCCAATACATGTGACAATAATAAATCAAACAATACTTTTCACTGTATCCCAGTACATGTGACAATAATAAATCAAACAATACTTTTCACTGTATCCCAGTACATGTGACAATAATAAATCAAACAATACTTTTCACTGTATCCCAATACATGTGACAATAATAAATCAAACAATACTTTTCACTGTATCCCAGTACATCTGACAATAATAAATCAAACAATACTTTTCACTGTATCCCAGTACATGTGACAATAATAAATCAAACAATACTTTTCACTGTATCCCAGTACATGTGACAATAATAAATCAAACAATACTTTTCACTGTATCCCAGTACATGTGACAATAATAAATCAAACAATACTTTTCACTGTATCCCAGTACATGTGACAATAATAAATCAAACAATACTTTTCACTGTATCCCAGTACATGTGACAATAATAAATCAGACAATACTTTTCACTGTATCCCAGTACATGTGACAATAATAAATCAAACAATACTTTTCACTGTATCCCAGTACATGTGACAATAATAAATCAAACAATACTTTTCACTGTATCCCAGTACATGTGACAATAATAAATCAGACAATACTTTTCACTGTATCCCAGTACATGTGACAATAATAAATCAGACAATACTTTTCACTGTATCCCAATACAGGTGACAATAATAAATCAAACAATACTTTTCACTGTATCCCAATACATGTGACAATAATAAATCAAACAATACTTTTCACTGTATCCCAGTACAGGTGACAATAATAAATCAAACAATACTTTTCACTGTATCCCAATACATGTGACAATAATAAATCAAACAATACTTTTCACTGTATCCCAATACATGTGACAATAATAAATCAAACAATACTTTTCACTGTATCCCAATACATGTGACAATAATAAATCAAACAATACTTTTCACTGTATCCCAGTACATGTGACAATAATAAATCAGACAATACTTTTCACTGTATCCCAGTACATGTGACAATAATAAATCAGACAATACTTTTCACTGTATCCCAATACATGTGACAATAATAAATCAGACAATACTTTTCACTGTATCCCAGTACAGGTGACAATAATAAATCAAACAATACTTTTCACTGTATCCCAGTACAGGTGACAATAATAAATCAAACAATACTTTTCACTGTATCCCAATACATGTGACAATAATAAATCAAACAATACTTTTCACTGTATCCCAGTACACGTGACAATAATAAATCAAACAATACTTTTCACTGTATCCCAGTACATGTGACAATAATAAATCAAGTCAGATAGAAAGCATTCCGACAATCAAGTGGACAATTGAACCCATTGAGGGGCCTATTGATCGCAATGTTACATGGCCCCCTCTTGCTTCAACATCTATCCAGGGTGGGAAGAACTGTCCCTGGCTGAAATTAAGGTGACCGGGGATGGAGGTTTGTGTTTGAATGGGGTGCCTCGACACTCTTTCCATCGATTTCCATCGCTATTTATTCCTCCCTCTGAGGGAGCACGGTCTCCCTGACCCCGACTTAAATACATTCAACGATGGAGAACCCACAATCCTCAGGGGCAGAGAACTCCAAAGATTCACCACCCTCTGAGTGACAAAATGTCTCCTCATGTCGGTCATAAATGATCCCTTTACCTGAGACTGTGAACTTGCCTAATAGTGTCCAAAGATGTGCGGGTTAGGTGGATTGGCCATGCTAAATTGTCCCTTAGTGTCCAAAGATGTGCAGGTGAGGTGGATTGGCCATGCTAAATTGTCCCTTAGTGTCCAAAGATGTGCAGGTTAGGTGGATTGGCCATGCTAAATTGTCCCTTAGTGTCCAAAGATGTGCAGGTGAGGTGGATTGGCCATGCTAAATTGTCCCTTAGTGTCCAAAGATGTGCAGGTGAGGTGGATTGGCCATGCTAAATTGTCCCTTAGTGTCCAAAGATGTGTGGGTTACTCCACTCATATTGTGGATTCCCCAACAAGCCGGGGGAACAATCTCTCAGTGTCTACCCTGTCAGTGTCTGCCCTTCATTCTTCTAATCTCTGGAGAATTTTGACCCAATTCACTCTTCCTCGATTGTCGAACAGCCCCCTCACCTCACATTCCAATCTCGTGAACCTCCACTGTGCCAACTCCAACACAAGTATATCCCTCCTTCGATATGGAGACCAAGATTGTGTACAGTACTCCGAGTGTGGTCTGGTGAAAACCCTGCACAAGTGTGCGAAGACTCCCCCATTCTCGCACTCCAACCCAATAAAAGCCAACATGTCATTTTTCTACCGAATTGCTTGCCGTATCTGCTCACTAACTTTCTGAGCTCCGAATCCCTCTGTCCATAGACATTTACAAGCATAGAATCCCTGCAAGGCAGAAAGAGGCCATTTGGCCCATCAAATCGGCACTGACTCTCTGACCGAGCATCTTACCCATGCACCCTCCCCCATTCTATCCCAGCAACCCCACACAGCTACCTTAGCCAATCCACCTAACCCGCACATCTGGGCAATTTAGCATGGCCAATCCACCTAACCTGCACATCTTTGGACACTAAGGAGCAATTTAGCATGGCCAATCCACCTAACCTGCACATCTTTGGACACTAAGGAGCAATTTAGCATGGCCAATCCATCTAACCCGCACACCATTGGACTGCGGGAGGAAACCAGAGCACCCAGAGGAAACCCACGCAGACCTGGGGAGAACGTGCAAACTCTGCACAGACAGGGACCCAAGCCAGGAATCGAACCCGGGTCCCTGGCACTGTGAGGCAGCAGTGCCGACCACTGTGTCAATGTGCTGGCCATTATGCCTTTGAAAAATTATTTGGCTTTCTGATTCCAAATAAGTAAGACTATAAGACATTGGAGCAGAATTAGGCCACTCGGCCCATCGAGTCAGCTCCGCCACTTATATTTTTCTCATCCCCATTCTCCTGCTCTGCCCCATAACCCCTGATCCCCTTATCAATCAAGAACCTATCTATCTCTGTCTTAAAGACACTCAATGACCCGGCCTCCACAGCCTTCTGTGGCAAAGAGTTCCACAGATTCACCACTCTCTGGCTGAAGAAATTCCTCCTCATCTCTGTTTTAAAGGATCGTCCCTTTAGCCTGAGGTTGTGCCCTCTGGTTCTCGTAAAATGAAACGATTCAGGGCGCTTTTTGTGTGGCATGCCTCACAGTGACCCGGGTTTGATTCCCGGCTTGGGTCGCTGTCTGTGTGGAGTCTACACATTCTTCCTGTGTCTGCGTGGGTTTCCTCCGGGTGCTCCGGTTTCCTCCCACAGTCCAAGGATGTGCAGGTTCGGTGGATTGGCCATGCTAAATTGCCCCTTAGTGTCAGGGAGACTAGTTAGGGTAAATGCATGGTGTTATGGGGATAGGGCCTGGTTGGGATTGTGGTCGGTGCAGACTGGATGGGCCGAATGGCCTCCTTCTACACTGCCGG
>NW_027592472.1:35000-52500 GCF_964213995.1 Mustelus asterias | reverse complement strand
TCTCACTCTGTCTCTGTCTCACTCTGTCTCTCTCTCTCTGTCTTTTTCTGTATTTCCGTCTCTCTGTCTCTCTCTCTCTGTCTCTGTCTCACTCTGTCTCTCTCTCTCTCTCTCTGTCCCTTTCTGTATTTCCGTCTCTCTGTCTCTCTCTGTGTCTCTGTCTCACTCTGTCTCTCTCTCTCTCTCTCTGTCCCTTTCTGTATTTCCGTCTCTCTGTCTCTCTCTCTGTGTCTCTGTCTCACTCTGTCTCTCTCTCTCTGTCTCTGTCTCACTCTGTCTCTCTCTCTCTCTCTCTGTCTCGTTCTGTATTTCCGTCTCTCTCAGTCACATGAACATCACATGAGTTCCGAGAGACAGACCGCCCCTTAAAGGCACACCGCGCTCAGGGACCCCCCCCCCACCGCGCCGCCTCAGCAGCACCCATGGGTGCTCCCACCCCCGACAGCCCCCAGTGCGTCTCCCGGTCCCAGATCAGTCCTCCCCCCACCTCCCACCAGCCCGGCTCACACACAGGCACCCAATTACAGTGACTGGATCAAAAATCCTCCAACCAGCAATTGGGCTGAACATGCCCACATCATCTTTAAACACTCAGAGACAAGTTCATTCAGCCCATCCAGTCCCTACAGGGGGCTAGTATCAAACACAAACCTCCCTCCATCACTCTGCCCCTTTCCATTTATTTCCCCCACTCACTCTCTCTCTGTCTGCCTCTCTCTCTTTGTCTGTGTCTCTGTGTGTGTCTCTCGCTCTTTGTCTCTGTGTGTGGGTGTCTCTCTCTCTGTTTGTGTGTCTCTCTCTCCCTGTCTCTCTCTGTGTCTCTCTGTCTCTTTGTCACTCTCTCTGTATCTGTCTGTGTGTGTGTGTGTCTCTCTCTCTCTCTCTTTTTCTGTCTCTCTTTGTGTGTCTCTCTCTGTCTGTGCGTCACTCTCTCTGTGTCTGTGTGTGTCTCTCTGTGTCTGTCTGTGTCTCTCTCTATCTGTGTCTGTGTGTGTGTCTCTGTATCTGTGTCTGAGTGTCTTTGTGTGTACGTGTCTGTGTGTGTCTCTCTGTATCTGTGTCTGTGTGTGTCTCTGTATCTGTGTCTGTGTGTGTCTCTCTGTATCTGTGTCTGTGTGTGTCTCTCTGTGTCTGTGTCTGTGTGTGTCTCTCTGTATCTGTGTCTGTGTGTGTCTTTCTGTATCTGTGTCTGTGTGTGTCTCTGTATCTGTGTCTGTGTGTGTCTCTCTGTGTCTGTGTGTGTCTCTCTGTCTCTGTGTCTGTGTGTTCTCTCTGTATCTGTGTCTGTGTGTGTCTCTCTGTATCTGTGTCTGTGTGTGTCTCTGTATCTGTGTCTGTGTGTGTCTCTCTGTGTCTGTGTCTGTGTGTGTCTCTCTGTATCTGTGTCTGTGTGTGTGTCTCTGTATCTGTGTCTGTGTGTGTCTCTCTGTATCTGTGTCTGTGTGTGTCTCTGTATCTGTGTCTGTGTGTGTGTCTCTGTATCTGTGTCTGTGTGTGTCTCTCTGTATCTGTGTCTGTGTGTGTCTCTCTGTATCTGTGTCTGTGTGTGTCTCTGTATCTGTGTCTGTGTGTTCTCTCTGTATCTGTGTGTTCTCTCTGTATCTGTGTCTGTGTGTCTCTGTATCTGTGTCTGTGTGTGTGTCTCTCTGTGTCTGTGTGTGTCTCTCTGTATCTGTATCTGTGTGTGTCTCTCTGTAGCTGTGTCTGTGTGTGTCTTTCTGTATCTGTGTGTGTGTCTCTGTATCTGTGTCTGTGTCTGTGTGTTCTCTCTGTATCTGTGTCTGTGTGTGTCTCTCTGTATCTGTGTCTGTGTGTGTGTCTCTCTATATCTGTGTTTGTGTGTGTCTCTGTATCTGTGTCTGTGTGTGTCTCACTGTGTCTGTGTGTTCTCTCTGTATCTGTGTCTGTGTGTGTGTCTCTCTGTATCTGTGTCTGTGCGTGTCTCTCTGTGTCTGTGTGTGTCTCTCTGTATCTGTGTCTGTGTGTGTCTCTCTGTATCTGTGTCTGTGTGTGTCTCTGTATCTGTGTCTGTGTGAGTCTCTCTGTATCTGTGTGTCTCCCTGTGTCTGTGTCTGTGTGTGTCTCTCTGTGTCTGTGTGTGTCTCTCCCTCTCTCTGTATCTGTGTCTGTGTGTGTCTCTCTGTATCTGTGTCTGTGTGTGTCTCTCTGTGTCTGTGTGTGTCTCTCCCTCTCTCTGTATCTGTGTCTGTGTGTGTCTCTCTGTATCTGTGTCTGTGTGTCTCTCTCTGTGTCTGTGTGTGTCTCTCCCTCTCTCTGTATCTGTGTCTGTGTGCGTCTCTCTGTATCTGTGTCTGTGTGTGTCTCTCTGTGTCTGTGTGTGTCTCTCCCTCTCTCTGTATCTGTGTCTGTGTGTGTCTCTCTGTATCTGTGTCTGTGCGTGTCTCTCTGTGTCTGTGTCTGTGTGTGTCTCTCTGTATCTGTGTCTGTGTGTGTCTCTCTGTATCTGTGTCTGTGTGTGTCTCTCTGTATCTGTGTCTGTGTGTGTCTCTCTGTATCTGTGTCTGTGTGTGTCTCTCTGTGTCTGTGTGTGTCTCTCCCTCTCTCTGTATCCGTGTCTGTGTGTGTCTCTCTGTATCTGAGTCTGTGTGTGTCTCTCTGTGTCTGTGTGTGTCTCTCCCTCTCTCTGTATCTGTGTTCTGTGTGTGTCTCTCTGTATCTGTGCGTGTCTCTCTGTGTCTGTGTGTGTCTCTCTGTATCTGTGTCTGTGTGTGTCTCTCTGTATCTGTGTCTGTGTGTGTCTCTCTGTGTCTGTGTCTGTGTGTGTCTCTCTGTATCTGTGTGTGTCTCTCTGTGTCTGTGTGTGTCTCTCTGTATCTGTGTCTGTGTGTGTCTCTCTGTATCTGTGTCTGTGTGTGTCTCTCTGTGTCTGTGTGTGTCTCTCCCTCTCTCTGTATCTGTGTCTGTGTGTGTCTCTCTGTATCTGTGTCTGTGCGTGTCTCTCTTGTGTCTGTGTGTGTCTCTCTGTATCTGTGTCTGTGTGTGTCTCTGTATCTGTGTCTGTGTGTGTCTCTCTCTGTATCTGTGTCTGTGTGTGTCTCTCTGTATCTGTGTCTGTGTGTGTCTCTCTGTATCTGTGTCTGTGTGTGTCTCTCTGTATCTGTGTCTGTGTGTGTCTCTCTGTGTCTGTGTGTGTCTCTCTGTATCTGTGTCTGTGTGTGTGTCTCTGTGTCTGTGTGTGTCTCTCTGTGTCTGTGTGTGTGTGTGTCTCTCTGTGTCTGTGTGTGTCTCTCTGTATCTGTGTCTGTGTGTGTCTCTCTGTATCTGTGTCTGTGTGTGTCTCTCTGTATCTGTGTCTGTGCGTGTCTCTCTGTGTCTGTGTGTGTCTCTCTGTATCTGTGTCTGTGTGTCTCTCTGTATCTGTGTCTGTGTGTGTCTCTCTGTATCTGTGTCTGTGTGTGTCTCTCTGTATCTTGTGTCTGTGTGTGTCTCTCTGTATCTGTGTCTGTGTGTGTCTCTCTGTGTCTGTGTCTGTGTGTGTCTCTCTGTATCTGTGTCTGTGTGTGTCTCTCTGTGTCTGTGTGTGTCTCTCTGTGTCTGTGTCTGTGTGTGTCTCTCTGTATCTGTGTCTGTGTGTGTCTCTCTGTATCTGTGTCTGTGTGTGTCTCTGTATCTGTGTCTGTGCGTGTCTCTCTGTGTCTGTGTGTGTCTCTCTGTGTCTGTGTCTGTGTGTGTCTCTCTGTGTCTGTGTCTGTGTGTGTCTCTCTGTATCTGTGTCTGTGTGTGTCTCTCTGTGTCTGTGTGTGTCTCTCTGTATCTGTGTCTGTGTGTGTGTCTCTTGTATCTGTGTCTGTGTGTGTCTCTCTGTATCTGTGTGTGTGTGTGTCTCTGTATCTGTGTCTGTGCTGTGTCTCTCTGTGTCTGTGTGTGTCTCTCTGTATCTGTGTCTGTGTGTGTCTCTCTGTATCTGTGTCTGTGTGTCTCTCTGTGTCTGTGTCTGTGTGTGTCTCTCTGTATCTGTGTCTGTGTGTGTCTCTCTGTATCTGTGTCTGTGTGTGTCTCTCTGTATCTGTGTCTGTGTGTGTCTCTCTGTATCTGTGTCTGTGTGTGTCTCTCTGTATCTGTGTCTGTGTGTGTCCTCTGTATCTGTGTCTGTGTGTGTCTCTTCCTCTCTCTGTGTCATGTCTCTCAGCAGGGGGGGGGGGGGGGGGGGGGGGGGTGTGTGTGTCTCTCCATCTCTCTGTGGTCATTGTCCCTTTAAGAGCAGCATGCCCACATGATCACATTTCCAGGATCCGCCGATTGTGTGCTCTCTGTATCTGTGTCTGTGTGTGTCTCTCTGTATCTGTGTCTGTGTGTGTCTCTCTGTATCTGTGTCTGTGTGTGTCTCTCCATCTCTCTGTGGTCATTGTCCCTTTAAGAGCAGCATGCCCACATTGATCACATTTCCAGGATCCGCCGATCAGGAAGTGAAACTGTTTTGAATCACTTCTCCCCGCACTGAGAGACAAAAATACAGAGTGGGTGAGAGCTGGAGCAAGTTTCCAAGGATCTGAAACCAGTCTTTACCCAGAGGAACAAACTGAGTGACAGGGTGGCCCCACACCCTGTTTAATTCATCTGTGGGACATGGGTGTCGCTGGCTGGGCCCAGCATTTATTGCCCATCCCTAGTTGCCCCTTGGAGGGTAGTTGAGAGTCACCCACATTGCTGTGGCTCTGGAGTCACATGTAGGCCAGACCGGGTAAGGACGGCAGATTTCCTTCCCTAAAGGGAACAGATGGGTTTTTCCGACAATGGGTCATCAGTAGATTCTTAATTCCAGATATTTTTTATTGAATTCAAATTCCACCATCTGCCGCGGCGGGATTCGAACCCGGGTCCCCCAGAACATCAGCTGAGTTTCTGGATTAATAGTCTGGCGATAATACCACTAAGCTTTTTTTTAATGTTTATTTGTGAGTATTATAAGTCAGCTTACATTGACACTGCAATGAAGTTACTGTGAAAATCCCCTAGTCGCCACACTCCTGTTCGGGTAACACTGAGGGAGAATTTAGCACGGTCAATGCACCCTAACCAGCACGTCTTTCAGACTGTGGGAGGAAACCGGAGCACCCGGAGGAAACCCACGCAGACACGGGGAGAACGTGCAGACTCCACACAGACAGATTTGATTTGATTTATTATTGTCACATGTATTGGGATACAGTGAAAAATATTGTTTCTTGTGCACTGTACAGACAAAGCATACCATTCATAGAGTACAGAGGGGAGAAGGAAAGGAGAGGGTGCAGAATGTAGTGTTACAGTCATAGCTAGGGTGTAGGGAAAGATCAACTTAATGCGAGGTCGGTCCATTCAAAAGTCTGACAGCAGCAGGGAAGAAGCTGTTCTTGAGTCGGTCGGTCCGTGACCTCAGACTTTTGTATCTTTTTCCCGACGGAAGAAGGTGGAAGAGAGAATGTCCGGGGTGTGTGGGGCCCTTGATTATGCCGGCTGCTTTTCCCCGAGGCAGCGGGAAGTGGAGACAGAGTCAATGGATGGGAGGCTGGTTTGCGTGATGGATTGGGCTACATTCACAACCCTTTGTAGTTCCTTGCGGTCTTGGGCAGAGCAGGAGCCCAGACCAAGCTGTGATACAACCAGAAAGAATGCTTTCTATGGGGCATCTGTAAAAGTTGGAGAGAATCATAGAATCCCGACAGTGCAGAAGGAGGCCATTTGGCCCATCGAGTCTGCACCGACCACAATCCCACCCAGGACAAAAGTGGGGAATGATGCTGAGAGCCCAAAGAGGTAGGGGAGATCCTAAATGAATACTTTGCGTCGGTATTCACAAAGGAGAGGGATGTGTTGGCTGGGAGTGTCTCGGAGGGGAGTGTTGACCCGTTAGATAAAATCTCCATTACAAGGGAGGAAGTGTTAGGTTTTTTAGGGAATATAAAGACTGACAAATCCCCAGGGCCTGATGGAATCTATCCAAGGCTGCTCAGGGAGACGAGAGGTGAAATCGCTGGGCCTCTGACGCAAATCTTTGTCTCGTCACTGGACGCAGGTGAGGTCCCAGAGGATTGGAGGATAGCTAATGTGGTCCCGTTATTTAAGAAGGGTAGGAAGGATAACCCGGGAAATTATAGGCCGGTGAGCTTGACGTCCGTGGTGGGGAAGTTGTTGGAGAAGATTCTTAGAGATAGGATGTATGCGCATTTAGAAAGGAATAAACTCATTCACGATAGTCAGCATGGTTTTGTGAGAGGGAGGTCATGCCTCACTAACCTGGTGGAGTTTTTTTGAAGAAGTGACTAGAATGGTTGACGAGGGAAGGGCCGTGGATGTCGTCTATATGGACTTTAGTAAAGCGTTTGACAAAGTCCCTCATGGTAGATTGGTGCAAAAGGTTGGATCTCATGGGATAAAGGGGGAGGTGGCTAGATGGGTGGAAAACTGGCTTGGTCACAGAAGACAGAGGGTGGTAGTGGAAGGGTCTTTTTCCGGCTGGAGGCCTGTGACTAGTGGTGTACCGCAGGGCTCTGTATTGGGACCCCTGCTGTTTGTGATTTATATAAACGATCTGGAAGAAGGTGTAACTGGGGTGATCAGTAAGTTTGCGGACGACACGAAACTGGCAGGACTTGCAGATAGTGAGGAGCATTGTCAGAGGCTACAGAAGGATATAGATAGGCTGGAAATTTGGGCAAAGAAATGGCAGATGGAGTTCAATCCTGATAAATGCGAAGTGATGCATTTTGGTGGGAATAATGTAGGGAGGAGCTATACGATAAATGGCAGAACCATAAAGGGTGTAGATACGCAGAGGGACCTGGGTGTGCAAGTCCACAGATCCTTGAAGGTGACGTCACAGGTGGAGAAGGTAGTGAATAAGGCATATGGCATGCTTGCCTTTATAGGACGGGGCATAGAGTATAAAAGTTGGGGTCTGATGTTGCAGTTGTATAGAACGTTGGTTCGGCCGCATTTGGAATACTGCGTCCAGTTCTGGTCGCCACACTACCAGAAGGACGTGGAGGCTTTGGAGAGAGTATGGAGGAGGTTTACCAGGATGTTGCCTGGTATGGAAGGGCTTAGTTATGAGGAGAGATTGGGTAAACTGGGGTTGTTCTCACTGGAAAGACGGAGGATGAGGGGTGACCTAATAGAGGTGTATAAAATTATGAAAGGCATAGATAGGGTGAATGGTGGGAAGCTTTTCCCCAGGTCGGTGGTGACGTTCACGAGGGGTCATAGGTTCAAGGTGAAGGGGGGGAGGTTTAACACAGATATCAGAAGGACATATTTTATACAGAGGGTGGTGGGGGCCTGGAATGCGCTGCCAGGCAAGGTGGTGGAGGCGGACACACTGGGAACGTTTAAGACTTATCTAGATAGCCACATGAACGGAGTGGGAATGGAGGGATACAAAAGAATGGTCTAGTTTGGACCGGGGAGCGGCACGGGCTTGGAGGGCCGAAGGGCCTGTTCCTGTGCTGTATTGTTCTTTGTTCTTGTTCTTTGTCCTATCCCCATAACCCCACATATTTACCCTGCTAATCCCCCTGACACGAAGGGACAATTTAGCATGGCCAATCCCCCTAACCTGCACATCTTTGGACTGTGGGAGGAAATCGGAGCACCCGGAGGAAACCCACGCAGACACGGGGAGAACGTGCAGACTCCACACAGACAGTGACCCGAGCTGGGAATCGAACCCGGGTCCCTGGCGCTGTGAGGCAGCAGCGCTAACCCACTGTGTCACCGTGCCCCCGGGAATCGAACCCGGGTCCCTGGCGCTGTGAGGGCGCAGCGCTAACCCACTGTGTCACCGTGCCCCCGGGGATCGAACCCGGGTCCCTGGCGCTGTGACGGAGCAGCGCTAACCCACTGTGTCACCGTGCCCCCGGGAATCGAACCCGGGTCCCTGGCGCTGTGAGGCAGCAGCGCTAACCCACTGTGTCACCATGCCCCCGGGAATCGAACCCGGGTCCCTGGCGCTGTGAGGCAGCAGCGCTAACCACTGTGTCACCGTGCCCCCGGGAATCGAACCCGGGTCCCTGGCGCTGTGAGGGAGCAGCGCTAACCCACTGTGTCACCGTGCCCCCGGGAATCGAACCCAGGTCCCTGGCGCTGTGAGGCAGCAGTGCTAACCCACTGTGTCACCGTGCCCCCGGGAATCGAACCCGGGTCCCTGGCGCTGTGAGGCAGCAGCGCTAACCACTGTGTCACCGTGCCCCCGGGAATCGAACCCGGGTCCCTGGCGCTGTGAGGCAGCAGCGCTAACCACTGTGTCACCGTGCCCCCGGGAATCGAACCCGGGTCCCTGGCGCTGTGAGGCAGCAGCGCTAACCCACTGTGTCACCGTGCCCCCGGGAATCGAACCCGGGTCCCTGGCGCTGTGAGGGAGCAGTGCTAACCACTGTGTCACCGTGCCCCCGGGAATCGAACCCGGGTCCCTGGCGCTGTGAGGGAGCAGCGCTAACCCACTGTGTCACCGTGCCCCCGGGAATCGAACCCGGGTCCCTGGCGCTGTGAGGGAGCAGCGCTAACCCACTGTGTCACCGTGCCACCGGGAATCGAACCCGGGTCCCTGGCGCTGTGAGGGAGCAGCGCTAACCCACTGTGTCACCGTGCCCCCGGGAATCGAACCCGGGTCCCTGGCGCTGTGAGGCAGCAGCGCTAACCACTGTGTCACCGTGCCCCCGGGAATCGAACCCGGGTCCCTGGCACTGTGAGGGAGCAGCGCTAACCCACTGTGTCACCGTGCCCCCGGGAATCGAACCCGGGTCCCTGGCGCTGTGAGGCAGCAGCGCTAACCACTGTGTCGCCGTGCCCCCGGGAATCGAACGCGGGTCCCTGGCGCTGTGAGGGAGCAGCGCTAACCACTGTGTCACCGTGCCCCCGGGAATGGAACTCGGGTCCCTGGCGCTGTGAGGGAGCAGCGCTAACCACTGTGTCACCGTGCCCCCGGGAATCGAACCCGGGTCCCTGGCGCTGTGAGGCAGCAGCGCTAACCACTGTGTCACCGTGCCCCCGGGAATCGAACCCGGGTCCCTGGAGCTGTGAGGGAGCAGCACTAACCCACTGTGTCACCGTGCCCCCGGGAATCGAACCCGGGGCCCTGGCGCTGTGAGGGAGCAGTGCTAACCACTGTGTCACCGTGCCCCCGGGAATCGAACCCGGGTCCCTGGCGCTGTGAGGGAGCAGCGCTAACCCACTGTGTCACCGTGCCCCCGGGAATGGAACCCGGGTCCCTGGCGCTGTGAGGCAGCAGCGCTAACCCACTGTGTCACCGTGCCCCCGGGAATCGAACCCGGGTCCCTGGCGCTGTGAGGGAGCAGCGCTAACCCACTGTGTCACCGTGCCCCCGGGAATCGAACCCGGGTCCCTGGCGCTGTGAGGGAGCAGCGCTAACCCACTGTGTCACCGTGCCCCCGGGAATCGAACCCGGGTCCCTGGCGCTGTGAGGGAGCAGCGCTAACCCACTGTGTCACCGTGCCCCCGGGAATCGAACCCGGGTCCCTGGCGCTGTGAGGCAGCAGCGCTAACCCACTGTGTCACCGTGCCCCCGGGAATCGAACCCGGGTCCCTGGCGCTGTGAGGGAGCAGTGCTAACCCACTGTGTCACCGTGCCCCCGGGAATCGAACCCGGGTCCCTGGCGCTGTGAGGGAGCAGCGCTAACCCACTGTGTCACCGTGCCCCCGGGAATCGAACCCGGGTCCCTGGCGCTGTGAGGCAGCAGCGCTAACCCACTGTGTCACCGTGCCCCCGGGAATGGAACCCGGGTCCCTGGCGCTGTGAGGGAGCAGCGCTAACCCACTGTGTCACCGTGCCCCCGGGAATGGAACTCGGGTCCCTGGCGCTGTGAGGCAGCAGTGCTAACCCACTGTGTCACCGTGCCCCCGGGAATCGAACCCGGGTCCCTGGCGCTCTGAGGCAGCAGTGCTAACCCACTGTGTCACCGTGCCCCCGGGAATCGAACCCGGGTCCCTGGCGCTCTGAGGCAGCAGCGCTAACCCACTGTGTCACCGTGCCCCCGGGAATCGAACCCGGGTCCCTGGCACCGTGAGGGAGCAGCGCTAACCCACTGTGTCACCGTGCCCCCGGGAATCGAACCCGGGTCCCTGGCACCGTGAGGGAGCAGCGCTAACCCACTGTGTCACCGTGCCCCCGGGAATCGAACCCGGGTCCCTGGCGCTGTGAGGCAGCAGTGCTAACCACTGTGTCACCGTGCCCCCGGGAATCGAACCCGGGTCCCTGGCGCTGTGAGGGAGCAGCGCTAACCCACTGTGTCACCGTGCCCCCGGGAATCGAACCCGGGTCCCTGGCGCTGTGAGGGAGCAGTGCTAACCCACTGTGTCACCGTGCCCCCGGGAATCGAACCCGGGTCCCTGGCGCTGTGAGGGAGCAGCGCTAACCCACTGTGCCCCCGGGAATCGAACCCGGGTCCCTGGCGCTGTGAGGGAGCAGTGCTAACCACTGTGTCACCGTGCCCCCGGGAATCGAACCCGGGTCCCTGGCGCTGTGAGGGAGCAGTGCTAACCCACTGTGTCACCGTGCCGCCGGGAATCGAACCCGGGTCCCTGGCGCTGTGAGGGAGCAGCGCTAACCCACTGTGCCCCCGGGAATCGAACCCGGGTCCCTGGCGCTGTGAGGGAGCAGTGCTAACCACTGTGTCACCGTGCCCCCGGGAATCGAACCCGGGTCCCTGGCGCTGTGAGGGAGCAGTGCTAACCACTGTGTCACCGTGCCCCCGGGAATCGAACCCGGGTCCCTGGCGCTGTGAGGGAGCAGTGCTAACCCACTGTGTCACCGTGCCCCCGGGAATCGAACCCGGGTCCCTGGCGCTGTGAGGGAGCAGTGTTCACCACTTTCCATCGCTTCCTGTGCCTGGCAGTGAGCTGTTTCTAACTGAATTACACAGCGCTCACACAGACAGACGTCTCTGAGGTGACAATTCTGGGTTAGAGTTACGTGCGGTGGCCTGCCACTGATCGAGAAGTTAGTCAGGAAGAGTCAACTGTGCCAACTGCAACAAAGACTGCCCACTCTGGCCCCACAGACCCCTGGGAATGGCTTGGCGTTGGGATAAATCCATGATCTTGGCCATTCCTGGGCTCCAGGCGTTCCCTCTGAGGGATGGACATTTGACAAAGTCCCGCACAATGGATTATCGTGCAAGGTTAAAGCGCATGGGATTGGGGGAAGTGTATTGAGATGGACAGAGAGTATGGCACTCCCTCAGCACTGACCCTCTGACAGTGCGGCACTCCCTCAGCACTGACCCTCTGACAGTGCGGCACTCCCTCAGCACTGACCCTCTGACAGTGCGGCACTCCCTCAGCACTGACCCTCTGACAGTGCGGCACTCCCTCAGTACTGACCCTCTGACAGTGCGGCACTCCCTCAGTACTGACCCTCTGACAGTGCGGCACTCCCTCAGCACTGACCCTCTGACAGTGCGGCACTACCTCAGCACTGACCCTCTGACAGTGCGGCACTCCCTCAGCACTGTCCCTCTGACAGTGCGGCACTCCCTCAGCACTGACCCTCTGACAGTGCGGCACTCCCTCAGTACTGACCCTCTGACAGTGCGGCACTCCCTCAGCACTGACCCTCTGACAGTGCGGCACTCCCTCAGCACTGACCCTCTGACAGTGCGGCACTCCCTCAGCACTGACCCTCTGACAGTGCGGCACTCCCTCAGCACTGTCCCTCTGACAGTGCGGCACTCCCTCAGCACTGACCCTCTGACAGTGCGGCACTCCCTCAGTACTGACCCTCTGACAGTGCGGCACTCCCTCAGCACTGACCCTCTGACAGTGCGGCACTCCCTCAGCACTGACCCTCTGACAGTGCGGCACTCCCTCAGCACTGACTCTCTGACAGTGCGGCACTCCCTCAGTACTGACCCTCTGACAGTGCGGCACTCCCTCAGCACTGACCCTCTGACAGTGCGGCACTCCCTCAGCACTGACCCTCTGACAGTGCGGCACTCCCTCAGTACTGACCCTCTGACAGTGCGGCACTCCCTCAGCACTGACCCTCTGACAGTGCGGCACTCCCTCAGCACTGACCCTCTGACAGTGCGGCACTCCCTCAGCACTGACCCTCTGACAGTGCGGCACTCCCTCAGCACTGACCCTCTGACAGTGCGACACTCCCTCAGCACTGATCCTCTGACAGTGCGGCACTCCCTCAGCACTGACCCTCGGACAGTGCGGCACTCCCTCAGCACTGACCCTCTGACAGTGCGGCACTCCCTCAGCACTGACCCTCTGACACTGCGGCACTCCCTCAGCACTGACCCTCTGACAGTGCGGCACTCCCTCAGCACTGACCCTCTGACAGTGCGGCACTCCCTCAGCACTGACCCTCTGACAGTGCGGCACTCCCTCAGCACTGACCCTCTGACAGTGCGGCACTCCCTCAGCACTGACCCTCTGACAGTGCGGCACTCCCTCAGCACTGACCCTCTGACAGTGCGGCACTCCCTCAGCACTGACCCTCTGACAGTGCGGCACTCCCTCAGCACTGACCCTCTGACAGTGCGGCACTCCCTCAGCACTGACCCTCTGACAGTGCGGCACTCCCTCAGCACTGACCCTCTGACAGTGCGGCACTCCCTCAGCACTGATCCTCTGACAGTGCGGCACTCCCTCAGCACTGACCCTCTGACAGTGCGGCACTCCCTCAGCACTGACCCTCTGACAGTGCGGCACTCCCTCAGCACTGACCCTCTGACAGTGCGGCACTCCCTCAGTACTGACCCTCTGACAGTGCGGCACTCCCTCAGCACTGACCCTCTGACAGTGCGGCACTCCCTCAGCACTGAACCTCTGACAGTGCGGCACTCCCTCAGCACTGACCCTCTGACAGTGCGGCACTACCTCAGCACTGACCCTCTGACAGTGCGGCACTCCCTCAGTACTGACCCTCTGACAGTGCGGCACTCCCTCAGCACTGACCCTCTTACAGTGCGGCACTCCCTCAGCACTGACCCTCTGACAGTGCGGCACTCCCTCAGTACTGACCCTCTGACAGTGCGGCACTCCCTCAGCACTGACCCTCTGACAGGACTTTATAGCGGAGTATTTAGAAAGCAGTGGCAGGATCAGACGGAGTCAGTGTGGATTTATGAAGGGGAAATCATGCTTGACAAATCTGTTGGAATTCTTTGAAGATGTAACTGGCAGAGTTGACAAGGGGGAACCAGTCGATGTGATATATTTGGACTTTCAAAAAGCGTTTGACAAAGTCCCGCACAAGGGATTATTGTGCAAGAATAAAGCGCATGGGATTGGGGGAAGTGTATTGAGATGGATAGAAAACTGGTTGGCAGAGAGGAAACAAAGAGTAGGAATTAATGGGTGCTTTTCAAATTGGCAGGCAGTAACTAGTGGGGTGCCACAGGGATCTGTGTTGGGACCCCAGCTATTCGCAATATATATTAATGATTTGGATGAGGGAACAAAATGTAACATCTCAAAGTTTGCAGATGATACCAAGTTGGGTGGGAGGGTGAACTGTGACGAGGATGCAGAGATCCTTCAGAATGATCTGGACAGGTTGGGTGAGTGGGCTAATCAATGGCAGATGCAGTATAATTTGGATAAGTGTGAGGTTATTCACTTTGGAAGCAAAAACAAGGCGGCAGATTACTACCTGAGTGGCTGTAAATTGGGAGAGGGGAGTGTGCAGCGGGACCTGGGTGTCCTTGTGCACCAGTCACTGAAGGTAAGCATGCAGGTACAGCAGGCGGTAAAGAAGGCAAATGGTATGTTGGCCTTCACTGCGAGAGGTTTCGAGTACAGGAGCAGGGATGTGTTGTTGCAATTATACAGGGCCTTGGTGAAGCCACACCTAGAGTATTGTGTGCAGTTTTGGTTTCCTTTTCTGAGGAAGGATGTTCTTGCTCTCGAGGGGAGTGCAGCGAAGGTTTACCAGGCTGATTCCGGGGATGGCGGGACTGATGTATGAGGAGAGATTGACCAGGTTAGGATTGTTTTCACTGGAGTTCAGACGAATGAGGGGGGGAATCTCATAGAGACTTATAAAATTCTAACAGGACTGGACAGGGTAGATGCAGGGAGGATGTTCCCGATGGTGGGGGGAGTCCAGAACCAGGGGTCACAGTCTGAGGATTCGGGGTAGACCATTTAGGACGGAGATGAGGAGACATTTCTTCACCCAAAGAGTGGTGAGCCTGTGGAATTCATTACCACAGGAAGTAGTTGATGCCAAAACATTGAATGTATTGAAGAGGCGGCTGGATATAGCACTTGGGGCGAACGGGGTCAAAGGTTATGGGGGGAAAGCAGGATTAGGCTATTGAGTTGGATGATCAGCCATGATGGTGATGAATGGGGCAGCAGGCTCGAAGGGCTGAATGGCCTCCTCCTGCTCCTATCTTCCCTGTCTATCTATGGCATTGTTGAGGTGATGGCACCTACATCGCCATGTCATCATCGAAAGATCACGCCAATTCTTTTCACCAACCGCCTGAGGTTCTGGGAAGAATTGCCTAAAATTCACTGGCCCTTTGTAAATTCCCTGTCCCGTCCCACTGCGATTCCCGAAAACTCCACCCCTGGCGTCAGATGCAGAGTTGATGGCCGAGTGGTATTATGGCTGGATTATTAATCCAGAAACTCAGCGAATGTTCTGGGGACCCGGGTTCGAATCCCGCCACGGCAGATGGTGGAATTTGAATTCAATAAAAAATATCTGGGATTAAGAATCTACTGATGACCCATTGTCGGAAAAACCCATCTGGTTCCCTTTAGGGAAGGAAATCTGCCGTCCTTACCCGGTCTGGCCTACATGTGACTCCAGAGCCACAGCAATGTGGGTGACTCTCAACTGCCCTCCAAGGGCAACGAGGGATGGGCAATAAATACTGACCCAGCCAGCGTCTAATAGACCAGCCAAGAGAGAGACAGAGAGATGTCCAGGGATTCAAGTCCAGAGGGCGGCACGGTAGCACAGTGGTTAGCACTGCTGCTTCACAGCTCCAGGGTGCCGGGTTCGATTCCCGGCTCGGGTCACTGTCTGTGTGGAGTTTGCACATTCTCCTCGTGTCTGCGTGGGTTTCCTCCGGGTGCTCCGGTTTCCTCCCACAGTCCAAAGATGTGCGGGTTAGGTTGATTGGCCAGGTTAAAAATTGCCCCTTAGAGCCCTGGGATGCGTATGTTAGAGGGATTAGCAAGTAAATATGTAGGGGTAGGGCCTGGGTGGGATTGTGGTCGGTGCAGACTCGATGGGCCGAATGGCCTCCTTCTGCACTGTAGGGATTCTATGATTCTATGATAAACCATGGAGACCAAAATTCCAGACTTGTCTCCCAGTTCCCGTCCCACTTTACAGGTAGAACGGGAATCCCACCAGTAGAACTGTTAATGAATCAAAGAACCCCTCCAGTGCAGGAAGAGGCCCATTGAGCCTGCACTAGACTCTTACCACACTGCTTATCCCATATCCCCACGTATTTACCCCAATCACCCCATGACCTACACATCTTTGGACACGAAGGGGCAATTTAACATGGCCAATCCACCCAACCTACACATCTTTGGACACTAAGGGACAATTTAGCATGGCCAATCCCCCTAACCTACACATCTTTGGACACTAAGGGGCAATTTAGCATGGCCAATCCACCTAACCTACACATCTTTGGACACTAAGGGGCAATTTAGCATGGCCAATCCACCTAACCTACACATCTTTGGACACTAAGGGACAATTTAGCATGGCCAATCCACCTAACCTGCACATCTTTGGACACTAAGGGACAATTTAGCATGGCCAATCCCCCTAACCTGCACATCTTTGGACACTAAGGGACAATTTAGCATGGCCAATCCACCCTAACCTGCACATCTTTGGACACTAAGGGACAATTTAGCATGGCCAATCCCCCTAACCTACACATCTTTGGACACTAAGGGACAATTTAGCACGGCCAATCCCCCTAACCTACACATCTTTGGACACTAAGGGACAATTTAGCATGGCCAATCCCCCTAACCTACACATCTTTGGACACTAAGGGACAATTTAGCATGGCCAATCCCCCTAACCTGCACATCTTTGGACACTAAGGGGCAATTTAGCACGGCCAATCCACCTAACCTACACATCTTTCAGATTGTGGGAGGAAACCGGAGCACCCGGAGGAAACCCACGCAGACACGGGGTGAATGTGCAGACTCCGCACAGACAGTGACACAAACCAGGGATCGAACCTGACCCCTGGTGCTGTGAGGCACAGTAAGAATCTCACAACACCAGGTTAAAGTCCAACAGGTTTATTTGGTAGCAATAGCTACAAGCTTCCAGAGCACTGCTCCTTCGTCAGGTGAGTGGGAGTTCTGTTCGCAAACAGGGCACAGAGACACAAACTCAATTTACAAAATAATGTTTGGTATGCGAGTCTTTACAGGTAATCAAGTCTTAAAGGTACAGACAATGTGAGTGGAGAGAGGGTTAAGCACAGGTTAAAGAGATGTGTACTGTCTCCAGACAGGACAGTTAGTGAGATTTTGCAGCCCAGGCAAGTCGTGGGGGTTACAGATAGTGTGACATGAACCCAAGATCCCGGTTGAGGCCGTCCTCATGTGTGCGGAACTTGGCTATCAGTCTCTGCTCAGCGACTCTGCGCTGTCGTGTGTCGCGAAGGCCGCCTTGGAGAACGCTTACCCGAAGATCAGAGGCCGAATGCCCGTGACTGTGAGGCAGCAGTGCTAACCACTGTGCCACTGTACCTTAGACAAAGATGGGCTGGTCAGAACAGTGGATGTGAAGGTTAAATGGATTGGCCATGCTACAACTGCCCCCTAGTGTCCAAAGAATAAAATAGAATCACAGAATCCCAAAATTGCCCCTTAGTGTCCAAAGATGTGCAGGTTCGGTGGATTGGCCATGCTAAATTCTCCCTCAGTGTTACCCGAACAGGCGACTAGGGGATTTTCACAGTAACTTCATTGAGGTGTTAATGTAAGCCGACTTGTGACACGAATAAATACATTTAAAATTAAAATTTAAAAATATCTTTAGCCCCAAGAGCGATATCTAATTTCTTCCTGAAATCACACAACGTTTTGGCCTCAACTACTTTCTGTGGGAGTGAATTCCACACATTCACCACCCTCTGGGTGAAGAAATTTCTCCTCACCTCAGTCCTAAAAGGTTTCCCCCTTATCCTCAAACTCTGACCCCTAGTTCTGGACTCAGAGCTCCAGGGACCCGGGTTCGATTCCCGGCTCGGGTCACTGTCTGTGCGGAGTCTGCACGTTCTCCCCGTGTCTGCGTGGGTTTCCTCCGGGTGCCCCGGTTTCCTCCCACACTCCAAAGATGTTGGGGTTAGGTGGATTGGCCGTGCTAAGGGGAGGTGATGGCCTAGTGGTATTACCGCTGGACTATTAATCCAGAAACTCAGCTACTGTCCCGGGGACCCGGGTTCGAATCCCGCCACGGCAGATGGTGGAATTTGAATGCAATAAAAATGAGCTGGAATGAAGAATCTACTGATGACCCATTGTCGAT
>NW_027592472.1:2500-30000 GCF_964213995.1 Mustelus asterias | reverse complement strand
TCTCTCTCACACACACACAGTAACCCCCCCTCTCTCTCACACACACACAGTAACCCCCTCTCTCTCACACACACACAGTAACCCCCTCTCTCTCACACACACACAGTAACCCCTTCTCTCTCACACACAGTAACCCCCTCTCTCACACACACAGTAACCCCCCCTCTCTCTCTCTCACACACACACAGTAACCCCCTCTATCACACAGTAACCCCCTCTCTCACACACACAGTATCCCCCTCTCACACACACACAGTAACCCCCTCTCTCACACACACACAGTAACCCCCTCTCTCACACACACACATTAACCCCCCTCTCTCTCTCACACACACACAGTAACCCCCCCTCTCTCTCACACACACACAGTAACCCCCTCTCTCTCACACACACAGTAACCCCCTCTCTCTCACACACACACAGTAACCCCCTCTCTCACACACACACACAGTAAGCCTCTCTCTCACACACACACAGTAACCCCCTCTCTCACACACACACACTAACCCTCTCTCTCTCACACACACACAGTAAGCCCCTCTCTCACATACACACAGTAACCCCCTCTCTCACACACACACACAGTAACCCCCTCTCTCACACACACACAGTAACCCTCTCCCTCTCACACACACACAGTAACCCCCTCTCTCTCACACACACACAGTAACCCCCTCTCTCACACACACACAGTAACCCCCTCTCTCTCTCTCACACACACAGTAAACCCCTCTCTCTCACACACACACAGTAACCCCCTCTCTCTCACACACACACAGTAACCCCCTCTCTCTCACACACACACAGTAACCCCCTCTCTCACACACACACACAGTAACCCCCTCTCTCTCACACACACACACAGTAACCCCCTCTCTCTCACACACACACACTAACCCCCTCTCTCTCTCACACACACAGTAACCCCCTCTCTCTCACACACACACAGTAACCCCCTCTCTCACACACACACACAGTAACCCCCTCTCTCTCACACACACACACTAACCCCCTCTCTCTCTCTCACACACACAGTAACCCTCTCTCTCACACACACACAGTAACCCCCTCTCTCACACACACACACAGTAACCCCCTCTCTCTCACACACACACACTAACCCCCTCTCTCTCTCTCACACACACAGTAACCCCCTCTCTCTCACACACACACAGTAACCCCCTCTCTCACACACACACACAGCAACCCCCTCTCTCTCACACACACAGTAACCCCCTCTCTCACACACACACACTAACCCCCTCTCTCTCTCTCACACACACAGTAACCCCCTCTCTCTCACACACACACACTAACCCCCTCTCTCTCTCTCACACACACAGTAACCCCCTCTCTCACACACACACACTAACCCCCTCTCTCTCTCACACACACACAGTAACCCCCTCTCACACACACAGTAACCCCCTCTCTCTCTCTCACACACACAGTAACCCCCTCTCACACACACAGTAACCCCCTCTCACACACACAGTAACCCCCTCTCACACACACAGTAACCCCCTCTCACACACACAGTAACCCCCTCTCACACACACAGTAACCCCCTCTCACACACTCAGTAACCCCCTCTCACACACACAGTAACCCCCTCTCACACACACAGTAACCCCCTCTCACACACACAGTAACCCCCTCTCACACACACAGTAACCCCCTCTCACACACACAGTAACCCCCTCTCACACACTCAGTAACCCCCTCTCACACACACAGTAACCCCCTCTCTCTCACACACACAGTAACCCCCTCTCTCTCACACACACAGTAACCCCCTCTCTCACACACACAGTAACCCCCTCTCACACACACAGTAACCCCCTCTCACACACACAGTAACCCCCTCTCACACACACAGTAACCCCCTCTCACACACACAGTAACCCCCTCTCACACACTCAGTAACCCCCTCTCACACACACAGTAACCCCCTCTCACACACACACAGTAACCCCCTCTCTCTCACACACACAGTAACCCCCTCTCACACACACAGTAACCCCCTCTCACACACACAGTAACCCCCTCTCTCACACACACACAGTAACCCCCTCTCACACACACAGTAACCCCCTCTCACACACACAGTAACCCCCTCTCACACACACAGTAACCCCCTCTCACACACAGTAACCCCCTCTCTCTCACACACACAGTAACCCCCTCTCACACACACAGTAACCCCCTCTCACACACACAGTAACCCCCTCTCACACACACAGTAACCCCCTCTCACACACACAGTAACCCCCTCTCTCACACACACACAGTAACCCCCTCTCACACACACAGTAACCCCCTCTCACACACACAGTAACCCCCTCTCACACACAGTAACCCCCTCTCTCTCACACACACAGTAACCCCCTCTCACACACACAGTAACCCCCTCTCTCTCACACACAGTAACCCCCTCTCTCACACACACAGTAACCCCCTCTCTCACACACACAGTAACCCCCTCTCACACACACACAGTAACCCCCTCTCTCACACACACAGTAACCCCCTCTCTCACACACACAGTAACCCCCTCTCTCACACACACAGTAACCCCCTCTCTCTCTCACACACACAGTAACCCCCTCTCTCACACACACAGTAACCCCCTCTCTCACACACACAGTAACCCCCTCTCTCACACACACAGTAACCCCCTCTCTCTCACACACACAGTAACCCCCTCTCTCACACACACAGTAACCCCCTCTCTCACACACACACAGTAACCCCCTCTCTCACACACACAGTAACCCCCTCTCTCACACACACACAGTAACCCCCTCTCACACACACACAGTAACCCCCTCTCACACGCACAGTAACCCCCTCTCTCACACACACACACAGTAACCCCCTCTCTCTCACACACACACAGTAACCCCTTCTCTCTCACACACAGTAACCCCCTCTCTCACACACACAGTAACCCCCCCTCTCTCTCTCTCACACACACACAGTAACCCCCTCTATCACACAGTAACCCCCTCTCTCACACACACAGTATCCCCCTCTCACACACACACAGTAACCCCCTCTCTCACACACACACAGTAACCCCCTCTCTCACACACACACATTAACCCCCCTCTCTCTCTCACACACACACAGTAACCCCCCCTCTCTCTCACACACACACAGTAAGCCCCTCTCTCACATACACACAGTAACCCCCTCTCTCTCACACACACACAGTAACCCCCTCTCTCACACACACACACAGTAACCCTCTCCCTCTCACACACACACACTAACCCCCTCTCTCTCTCTCACACACACAGTAAGCCTCTCTCTCACACACACACAGTAACCCCCTCTCTCACACACACACACTAACCCTCTCTCTCTCACACACACACAGTAAGCCCCTCTCTCACATACACACAGTAACCCCCTCTCTCACACACACACACAGTAACCCCCTCTCTCACACACACACAGTAACCCTCTCCCTCTCACACACACACAGTAACCCCCTCTCTCTCACACACACACAGTAACCCCCTCTCTCACACACACACAGTAGCCCCCTCTCTCTCTCTCACACACACAGTAAACCCCTCTCTCTCACACACACACAGTAACCCCCTCTCTCTCACACACACACAGTAACCCCCTCTCTCACACACACACACAGTAACCCCCTCTCTCTCACACACACACACAGTAACCCCCTCTCTCTCACACACACACACTAACCCCCTCTCTCTCTCACATACACAGTAACCCCCTCTCTCTCACACACACACAGTAACCCCCTCTCTCACACACACACACAGTAACCCCCTCTCTCTCACACACACACACTAACCCCCTCTCTCTCTCTCACACACACAGTAACCCTCTCTCTCACACACACACAGTAACCCCCTCTCTCACACACACACACAGTAACCCCCTCTCTCTCACACACACACAGTAACCCCCTCTCTCTCACACACACACAGTAACCCCCTCTCTCTCACACACACACACTAACCCCCTCTCTCTCTCTCACACACACAGTAACCCCATCTCTCTCACACACACACAGTAACCCCCTCTCTCACACACACACACAGCAACCCCCTCTCTCTCACACACACAGTAACCCCCTCTCTCACACACACACACTAACCCCCTCTCTCTCTCTCACACACACAGTAACCCCCTCTCTCTCTCTCTCACACACACACAGTAACCCCCTCTCACACACACAGTAACCCCCTCTCTCTCTCTCACACACACAGTAACCCCCTCTCACACACACAGTAACCCCCTCTCACACACACAGTAACCCCCTCTCACACACACAGTAACCCCCTCTCACACACACAGTAACCCCCTCTCACACACACAGTAACCCCCTCTCACACACTCAGTAACCCCCTCTCACACACACAGTAACCCCCTCTCACACACACACAGTAACCCCCTCTCACACACACAGTAACCCCCTCTCACACACACAGTAACCCCCTCTCACACACACAGTAACCCCCTCTCACACACACAGTAACCCCCTCTCTCACACACACACAGTAACCCCCTCTCACACACACAGTAACCCCCTCTCACACACTCAGTAACCCCCTCTCACACACACAGTAACCCCCTCTCACACACACACAGTAACCCCCTCTCTCTCACACACACAGTAACCCCCTCTCACACACACAGTAACCCCCTCTCACACACACAGTAACCCCCTCTCTCTCACACACACAGTAACCCCCTCTCACACACACAGTAACCCCCTCTCTCTCACACACAGTAACCCCCTCTCTCTCACACACACAGTAACCCCCTCTCACACACACAGTAACCCCCTCTCACACACACAGTAACCCCCTCTCTCACACACACACAGTAACCCCCTCTCACACACACAGTAACCCCCTCTCACACACACAGTAACCCCCTCTCACACACACAGTAACCCCCTCTCACACACACAGTAACCCCCTCTCTCACACACACAGTAACCCCCTCTCACACACAGTAACCCCCTCTCTCTCACACACACAGTAACCCCCTCTCACACACACAGTAACCCCCTCTCACACACACAGTAACCCCCTCTCACACACTCAGTAACCCCCTCTCACACACACAGTAACCCCCTCTCACACACACACAGTAACCCCCTCTCACACACACAGTAACCCCCTCTCACACACACAGTAACCCCCTCTCTCACACACACACAGTAACCCCCTCTCTCACACACAGTAACCCCCTCTCACACACACACAGTAACCCCCTCTCACACACACACAGTAACCCCCTCTCTCTCACACACACAGTAACCCCCTCTCACACACACAGTAACCCCCTCTCACACACACAGTAACCCCCTCTCTCACACACACACAGTAACCCCCTCTCACACACACAGTAACCCCCTCTCACACACACAGTAACCCCCTCTCACACACACAGTAACCCCCTCTCACACACACAGTAACCCCCTCTCTCACACACACAGTAACCCCCTCTCACACACAGTAACCCCCTCTCTCTCACACACACAGTAACCCCCTCTCACACACACAGTAACCCCCTCTCTCTCACACACAGTAACCCCCTCTCTCACACACACAGTAACCCCCTCTCTCACACACACAGTAACCCCCTCTCACACACACACAGTAACCCCCTCTCTCACACACACAGTAACCCCCTCTCTCACACACACAGTAACCCCCTCTCTCACACACACAGTAACCCCCTCTCTCTCTCACACACACAGTAACCCCCTCTCTCACACACACAGTAACCCCCTCTCTCACACACACAGTAACCCCCTCTCACACACACACAGTAACCCCCTCTCACACACACACAGTAACCCCCTCTCTCACACACACAGTAACCCCCTCTCTCACACACACAGTAACCCCCTCTCTCACACACACAGTAACCCCCTCTCTCTCTCACACACACAGTAACCCCCTCTCTCACACACACAGTAACCCCCTCTCTCACACACACAGTAACCCCCTCTCTCACACACACAGTAACCCCCTCTCTCTCACACACACAGTAACCCCCTCTCTCACACACACAGTAACCCCCTCTCTCACACACACACAGTAACCCCCTCTCTCACACACACAGTAACCCCCTCTCTCACACACACACAGTAACCCCCTCTCACACACACAGTAACCCCCTCTCTCACACACACAGTAACCCCCTCTCTCTCTCACTCACAGTAACCCCCTCTCTCACACACACACAGTAACCCCCTCTCACACACACAGTAACCCCCTCTCTCACACACACAGTAACCCCCTCTCTCACACACACACAGTAACCCCCTCTCACACACACAGTAACCCCCTCTCTCACACACACAGTAACCCCCTCTCTCACACACACACAGTAACCCCCTCTCACACACACAGTAACCCCCTCTCTCACACACACAGTAACCCCCTCTCTCACACACACAGTAACCCCCTCTCTCACACACACAGTAACCCCCTCTCTCACACACACAGTAACCCCCTCTCTCACACACACAGTAACCCCTTCTCTCACACACACAGTAACCCCCTCTCTCTCACACACACAGTAACCCCCTCTCTCACACACACAGTAACCCCCTCTCTCACACACACAGTAACCCCCTCTCTCACACACACAGTAACCCCCTCTCTCACACACACAGTAACCCCCTCTCTCACACACACAGTAACCCCTTCTCTCACACACACAGTAACCCCCTCTCTCTCACACACACAGTAACCCCCTCTCTCACACACACAGTAACCCCCTCTCTCACACACACAGTAACCCCCTCTCTCACACACACAGTAACCCCTTCTCTCACACACACAGTAACCCCCTCTCACACACACACAGTAACCCCCTCTCTCTCACACACACAGTAACCCCCTCTCTCACACACACACACAGTAACCCCCTCTCTCACACACACAGTAACCCCCTCTCTCTCACACACACAGTAACCCCCTCTCTCACACACACACACAGTAACCCCTTCTCTCACACACACAGTAACCCCCTCTCACACACACACAGTAACCCCCCCTCTCTCACACACACAGTAACCCCCTCTCTCACACACACAGTAACCCCCTCTCTCTCACACACAGTAACCCCCTCTCTCTCACACACAGTAACCCCCTCTCTCACACACAGTAACCCCCCCCCCCTCTCTCTCTCTCACACACAGTAACCCCCTCTCTCACACACAGTAACCCCCCCCCTCTCTCTCTCTCTCTCACACACTTTGCTCACACTCATTCAGCCTGACACATCCAATCCCACAATGCATTTCTTTGGCAGCATTCTCCACTGCGTCGCTCGGTAAAGAACCTTCTAGAAATCTCCTCATTTAATAGATATAGATCATAAATATTTAAATATAATACTGCAGAATAACCTGCTGGAAATCTCCTCATCAAATATAAATAATATAAATAAATATTAAAATATCTTTCGATAATATCGGAACCTTCCAGAAATCTCCTCAAATAGAATAGAGTCAAAGAACATTCTAGAAATCTCCTCATTAAATATATATATATAATAAATATTATAATATCTAAATATAATATAGAAATATTATCGATTAATCTGATAGAAATCTCCTCAAATAAAACAGAGGCAAATTGTTTAAAGAACCTTCTAGAAATCTCCTATTTGAATACAGATTGAACCTTTATATATCCTGATTATTAAATTATAATCACCCAATTAATCCCCGATTTAAAATATATCATAAAGATTAAACTATAATCAGCATCGCGATTAAATATAAACCGACAGAAATAGAATAGAATTAAATATCAGCGTCACTCACTGTCCGATTAAAGAGTGATATAATCGATAATAAATAGAATAGAATTAAATATCAGCGTCACTCACTGTCCGATTACAGAGAGATATAATCGATAATAAATAGAATAGAATTAAATATCAGCGTCACTCACTGTCCGATTACAGAGAGATATAATCGATAATAAATAGAATAGAATTAAATATCAGCGTCACTCACTGTCCGATTACAGAGAGATATAATCGATAATAAATAGAATAGAATTAAATATCAGCGTCACTCACTCCCCGATTACAGAGAGATATAATCGATAATAAATAGAATAGAATTAAATATCAGCGTCACTCACTGTCCGATTACAGAGAGATATAATCGATAATAAATAGAATAGAATTAAATATCAGCGTCACTCACTCCCCGATTACAGAGAGATATAATCGATAATAAATAGAATAGAATTAAATATCAGCGTCACTCACTGTCCGATTACAGAGAGATATAATCGATAATAAATAGAATAGAATTAAATATCAGCGTCACTCACTGTCCGATTACAGAGAGATATAATCGATAATAAATAGAATAGAATTAAATATCAGCGTCACTCACTGTCCGATTACAGAGAGATATAATCGATAATAAATAGAATAGAATTAAATATCAGCGTCACTCACTGTCCGATTACAGAGAGATATAATCGATAATAAATAGAATAGAATTAAATATCAGCGTCACTCACTGTCCGATTACAGAGAGATATAATCGATAATAAATAGACTAGAATTAAATATCAGCGTCACTCACCCCCCGATTACAGAGAGATATAATCGATAATAAATAGAATAGAATTAAATATCAGCGTCACTCACCCCCCGATTACAGAGAGATATAATCGATAATAAATAGAATAGAATTAAATATCAGCGTCACTCACTTCCCGATTACAGAGAGATATAATCGATAATAAATAGAATAGAATTAAACATCAGCGTCACTCACTTCCCGATGACAGAGAGATATAATCGATAATAAATAGAATAGAATTAAACATCAGCGTCACTCACTCCCCGATTACAGAGAGAAATAATCGATAATAAATAGAATAGAATTAAATATCAGCGTCACTCACTGTCCGATTACAGAGAGATATAATCGATAATAAATAGAATAGAATTAAATATCAGCGTCACTCACTCCCCGATTACAGAGAGATATAATCGATAATAAATAGAATAGAATTAAATATCAGCGTCACTCACTGTCCAATTACAGAGAGATATAATCGATAATAATTAGAATAGAATTAAATATCAGCGTCACTCACTCCCCGATTACAGAGAGATATAATCGATAATAAATAGAATAGAATTAAATATCAGCGTCACTCACTCCCCGATTACAGAGAGATATAATCGATAATAAATAGAATAGAATTAAATATCAGCGTCACTCACTGTCCGATTAAAGAGAGATATAATCGATAATAAATAGAATAGAATTAAATATCAGCGTCACTCACCCCCCGATTACAGAGAGATATAATCGATAATAAATAGAATAGAATTAAATATCAGCGTCACTCACCCCCCGATTACAGAGAGATATAATCGATAATAAATAGAATTAAATATCAGCGTCACTCACTGTCCGATTAAAGAGAGATATAATCGATAATAAATAGAATAGAATTAAATATCAGCGTCACTCACTCCCCGATTACAGAGAGATATAATCGATAATAAATAGAAAAGAATTAAATATCAGCGTCACTCACCCCCCGATTACAGAGAGATATAATCGATAATAAATAGAATTAAATATCAGCGTCACTCACTGTCCGATTAAAGAGAGATATAATCGATAATAAATAGAATAGAATTAAATATCAGCGTCACTCACTGTCCGATTAAAGAGAGATATAATCGATAATAAATAGAATAGAATTAAATATCAGTGTCACTCACTGTCTAATTACAGAGAGATATAATCGATAATAAATAGAATAGAATTAAATATCAGCGTCACTCACTCCCCGATTAAAGAGCGATATAATCGATAATAAATAGAATAGAATTAAACATCAGCGTCACTCACTGTCCGATTACAGAGAGATATAATCGATAATAAATAGAATAGAATTAAATATCAGCGTCACTCACCCCCCGATTACAGAGAGATATAATCGATAATAAATAGAATAGAATTAAATATCAGCGTCACTCACCCCCCGATTACAGAGAGATATAATCGATAATAAATAGAATAGAATTAAATATCAGCGTCACTCACTGTCCGATTACAGAGAGATATAATCGATAATAAATAGAATAGAATTAAATATCAGCGTCACTCACCCCCCGATTCCAGAGAGATATAATCGATAATAAATAGAATAGAATTAAATATCAGCGTCACTCACCCCCCGATTACAGAGAGATATAATCGATAATAAATAGAATAGAATTAAATATCAGCGTCACTCACTGTCCGATTACAGAGAGATATAATCGATAATAAATAGAATAGAATTAAATATCAGCGTCACTCACTTCCCGATTACAGAGAGATATAATCGATAATAAATAGAATAGAATTAAACATCAGCGTCACTCACTTCCCGATGACAGAGAGATATAATCGATAATAAATAGAATAGAATTAAACATCAGCGTCACTCACTCCCCGATTACAGAGAGAAATAATCGATAATAAATAGAATAGAATTAAATATCAGCGTCACTCACTGTCCGATTACAGAGAGATATAATCGATAATAAATAGAATAGAATTAAATATCAGCGTCACTCACTCCCCGATTACAGAGAGATATAATCGATAATAAATAGAATAGAATTAAATATCAGCGTCACTCACTGTCCAATTACAGAGAGATATAATCAATAATAATTAGAATAGAATTAAATATCAGCGTCACTCACTCCCCGATTACAGAGAGATATAATCGATAATAAATAGAATAGAATTAAATATCAGCGTCACTCACTGTCCAATTACAGAGAGATATAATCGATAATAAATAGAATAGAATTAAATATCAGCGTCACTCACTCCCCGATTAAAGAGCGATATAATCGATAATAAATAGAATAGAATTAAATATCAGCGTCACTCACTCCCCGATTACAGAGAGACATAATCGATAATAAATAGAATAGAATTAAATATCAGCGTCACTCACTGTCCTATTACAGAGAGATATAATCGATAATAAATAGAATAGAATTAAATATCAGCGTCACTCACTGTCCGATTACAGAGAGATATAATCGATAATAAATAGAATAGAATTAAATATCAGCGTCACTCACTGTCCTATTACAGAGAGATATAATCGATAATAAATAGAATAGAATTAAATATCAGCGTCACTCACTGTCCGATTACAGAGAGATATAATCGATAATAAATAGAATAGAATTAAATATCAGCGTCACTCACTGTCCGATGACAGAGAGATATAATCGATAATAAATAGAATAGAATTAAATATCAGCGTCACTCACTGTCCGATTAAAGAGAGATATAATCGATAATAAATAGAATAGAATTAAATATCAGCGTCACTCACTCCCCGATTACAGAGCAATATAATCGATAATAAATAGAATAGAATTAAATATCAGCGTCACTCACTCCTCGATTACAGAGAGATATAATCGATAATAAATAGAATAGAATTAAATATCAGCGTCACTCACTCCCCGATTACAGAGAGATATAATCGATAATAAATAGAATAGAATTAAATATCAGCGTCACTCACTGTCCAATGACAGAGAGATATAATCGATAATAAATAGAATAGAATTAAATATCAGCGTCACTCACTCCCCGATTACAGAGCGATATAATCGATAATAAATAGAATAGAATTAAATATCAGCGTCGCTCACTCCCCGATTACAGAGAGATATAATCGATAATAAATAGAATAGAATTAAATATCAGTGTCACTCACTGTCCAATTACAGAGAGATATAATCGATAATAAATAGAATAGAATTAAATATCAGCGTCACTCACTCCCCGATTACAGAGCGATATAATCGATAATAAATAGAATAGAATTAAATATCAGCGTCACTCACTCCCCGATTACAGAGAGATATAATCGATAATAAATAGAATAGAATTAAATATCAGCGTCACTCACTCCCCGATTACAGAGATATAATCGATAATAAATAGAATAGAATTAAATATCAGCGTCACTCACTCCCCGATCACAGAGAGATATAATCGATAATAAATAGAATAGAATTAAATATCAGCGTCACTCACTGTCCTATTACAGAGAGATATAATCGATAATAAATAGAATAGAATTAAATATCAGCGTCACTCACTGTCCGATTACAGAGAGATATAATCGATAATAAATAGAATAGAATTAAATATCAGCGTCACTCACTCCCCGATTACAGACAAATAAAATCGATAATAAAGAGAATAGAATTAAATATCAGCGTCACTCACCCCCCGAATACAGAGAGATATAATCGATAATAAATAGAATAGAATTAAATATCAGCGTCACTCACTCCCCGATTACAGAGAGATATAATCAATAATAAATAGAATAGAATTAAATATCAGCGTCACTCACTCCCCGATTACAGAGAGAGATAATCGATAATAAATAGAATAGAATTAAATATCAGCGTCACTCACTGTGCGATTACAGAGAGATATAATCGATAATAAATAGAATAGAATTAAATATCAGCGTCACTCATTCTTCGATTACAGAGAGATATAATCGATAATAAATAGAATAGAATTAAATATCAGCGTCACTCACTCCCCGATTACAGAGAGATATAATCGATAATAAATAGAATAGAATTAAATATCAGCGTCACTCACTCCCCGATTACAGAGAGATATAATCGATAATAAATAGAATAGAATTAAATATCAGCGTCACTCACTGTCCGATTACAGAGAGATATAATCAATAATAAATAGAATAGAATTAAATATCAGCGTCACTCACTGTCCGATTACAGAGAGATATAATCGATAATAAATAGAATAGAATTAAATATCAGCGTCACTCACTGTCCGATTACAGAGAGATATAATCAATAATAAATAGAATAGAATTAAATATCAGCGTCACTCACTGTCCGATTACAGAGAGATATAATCGATAATAAATAGAATAGAATTAAATATCAGCGTCACTCACTCCCCGATTACAGAGAGATATAATCGATAATAAATAGAATAGAATTAAATATCAGCGTCACTCACTCCCCGATTACAGAGATATAATCGATAATAAATAGAATAGAATTAAATATCAGCGTCACTCACTCCCCGATTACAGAGAGATATAATCGATAATAAATAGAATAGAATTAAATATCAGCGTCACTCACTCCCCGATTACAGAGAGATATAATCGATAATAAATAGAATAGAATTAAATATCAGTGTCACTCACTGTCCTATTACAAAGAGATATAATCGATAATAAATAGAATAGAATTAAATATCAGCGTCACTCACTCCCCGATTACAGAGAGATATAATCGATAATAAATAGAATAGAATTAAATATCAGCGTCACTCACTGTCCGATTACAGAGAGAGAAATCGATAATAAATAGAATAGAATTAAATATCAGCGTCACTCACTCCCCGATTACAGAGAGATATAATCGATAATAAATAGAATTGAATTAAATATCAGCGTCACTCACTCCCCGATTACAGAGAGATATAATCGATAATAAATAGAATAGAATTAAATATCAGCGTCACTCACTGTCCTATTACAGAGAGATATAATCGATAATAAATAGAATAGAATTAAATATCAGCGTCACTCACTGTCCGATTAAAGAGAGATATAATCGATAATAAATAGAATAGAATTAAATATCAGCGTCACTCACTCCCCGATTACAGAGCAATATAATCGATAATAAATAGAATAGAATTAAATATCAGCGTCACTCACTCCCCGATTACAGAGAGATATAATCGATAATAAATAGAATAGAATTAAATATCAGCGTCACTCACTCCCCGATTACAGAGAGATATAATCGATAATAAACAGAATAGAATTAAATATCAGCGTCACTCACTGTCCAATTACAGAGAGATATAATCGATAATAAATAGAATAGAATTAAATATCAGCGTCACTCACTCCCCGATTACAGAGCGATATAATCGATAATAAATAGAATAGAATTAAATATCAGCGTCGCTCACTCCCCGATTACAGAGAGATATAATCGATAATAAATAGAATAGAATTAAATATCAGCGTCACTCACTCCCCAATTACAGAGAGATATAATCGATAATAAATAGAATAGAATTAAATATCAGCGTCACTCACTCCCCGATTACAGAGCGATATAATCGATAATAAATAGAATAGAATTAAATATCAGCGTCACTCACTCCCCGATTACAGAGAGATATAATCGATAATAAATAGAATAGAATTAAATATCAGCGTCACTCACTCCCCGATTACAGAGATATAATCGATAATAAATAGAATAGAATTAAATATCAGCGTCACTCACTCCCCGATCACAGAGAGATATAATCGATAATAAATAGAATAGAATTAAATATCAGCGTCACTCACTGTCCTATTACAGAGAGATATAATCGATAATAAATAGAATAGAATTAAATATCAGCGTCACTCACTCCCCGATTACAGAGAGATATAATCGATAATAAATAGAATAGAATTAAATATCAGCGTCACTCACTCCCCGATTACAGAGAGATATAATCGATAATAAATAGAATAGAATTAAATATCAGCGTCACTCACTGTCCGATTACAGAGAGATATAATCGATAATAAATAGAATAGAATTAAATATCAGCGTCACTCACTCCCCGATTACAGAGAGATATAATCGATAATAAATAGAATAGAATTAAATATCAGCGTCACTCACTCCCCGATTACAGAGAGATATAATCGATAATAAATAGAATAGAATTAAATATCAGCGTCACTCACTCCCCGATTACAGAGAGATATAATCGATAATAAATAGAATAGAATTAAATATCAGCGTCACTCACTGTCCGATTACAGAGAGATATAATCAATAATAAATTGAATAGAATTAAATATCAGCGTCACTCACTGTCCGATTACAGAGAGATATAATCGATAATAAATAGAATAGAATTAAATATCAGCGTCACTCAGGCCCCGATTACAGAGAGATATAATCGATAATAAATAGAATAGAATTAAATATCAACGTCACTCACTCCCCTATTAAAGAGAGATATAATCGATGATAAATAGAATAGAATTAAATATCAGCTTCACTCACTGTCCGATTAAAGAGAGATATAATCGATAATAAATAGAATAGAATTAAATATCAGCGTCACTCACTGTCCGATTACAGAGAGATATAATCGATAATAAATAGAATAGAATTAAATATCAGCTTCACTCACTGTCCGATTAAAGAGAGATATAATCGATAATAAATAGAATAGAATTAAATATCAGCGTCTCTCACTGTCCGATTAAAGAGTCATATAATCGATAATAAATAGAATAGAATTAAATATCAGCGTCACTCACTGTCCGATTACAGAGAGATATAATCGATAATAAATAGAATAGAATTAAATATCAGCATCACTCACTGTCCGATTACAGAGGGATATAATCGATAATAAATAGAATAGAATTAAATATCAGCGTCACTCACTGTCCGATTACAGAGAGATATAATCGATAATAAATAGAATAGAATTAAATATCAGCGTCACTCACTCCCCGATTACAGAGAGATATAATCGATAATAAATAGAATAGAATTAAATATCAGCGTCACTCACTCCCAGATTACAGAGAGATATAATCGATAATAAATAGAATAGAATTAAATATCAGCGTCACTCACTGTCCGATTACAGAGAGATATAATCGATAATAAATAGAATAGAATTAAATATCAGCGTCACTCACCCCCCGATTACAGAGAGATATAATCGATAATAAATAGAATAGAATTAAATATCAGCGTCACTCACTCCCAGATTACAGAGAGATATAATCGATAATAAATAGAATAGAATTAAATATCAGCGTCACTCACTGTCCGATTACAGAGAGATATAATCGATAATAAATAGAATAGAATTAAATATCAGCGTCACTCACCCCCCGATTACAGAGAGATATAATCGATAATAAATAGAATGGAATTAAATATCAGCGTCACTCACTGTCCGATTACAGAGAGATATAATCGATAATAAATAGAATAGAATTAAATATCAGCGTCACTCACTCCCCGATTACAGAGAGATATAATCGATAATAAATAGAATAGAATTAAATATCAGCGTCACTCACTCCCAGATTACAGAGAGATATAATCGATAATAAATAGAATAGAATTAAATATCAGCGTCACTCACTCCCCGATTACAGAGAGATATAATCGATAATAAATAGAATAGAATTAAATATCAGCGTCACTCACTGTCCGATTACAGAGAGATATAATCGATAATAAATAGAATAGAATTAAATATCAGCGTCACTCACTGTCCGATTACAGAGAGATATAATCGATAATAAATAGAATAGAATTAAATATCAGCGTCACTCACTCCCCGATTACAGAGAGATATAATCGATAATAAATAGAATAGAATTAAATATCAGCGTCACTCACTCCCCGATTACAGAGAGATATAATCGATAATAAATAGAATAGAATTAAATATCAGCGTCACTCACTCCCCGATTACAGAGAGATATAATCGATAATAAATAGAATAGAATTAAATATCAGCGTCACTCACTGTCCGATTACAGAGAGATATAATCGATAATAAATAGAATAGAATTAAATATCAGCGTCACTCACTCCCAGATTACAGAGAGATATAATCGATAATAAATAGAATAGAATTAAATATCAGCGTCACTCACTGTCCGATTGCAGAGAGATATAATCGATAATAAATAGAATTGAATTAAATATCAGCGTCACTCACTCCCCGATTACAGAGAGATATAATCGATAATAAATAGAATAGAATTAAATATCAGCGTCACTCACTCCCCGATTACAGAGAGATATAATCGATAATAAATAGAATAGAATTAAATATCAGCGTCACTCACTCCCCGATTACAGAGAGATATAATCGATAATAAATAGAATAGAATTAAATATCAGCGTCACTCACTCCCCGATTACAGAGGGATATAATCGATAATAAATAGAATAGAATTAAATATCAGCGTCACTTCTCCCCGATTACAGAGAGATATAATCGATAATAAATAGAATAGAATTAAATATCAGCGTCCCTCACTCCCCGATTACAGAGAGATATAATCGATAATAAATAGAATAGAATTAAATATCAGCGTCACTCACTCCCCGATTACAGAGAGATATAATCGATAATAAATAGAATAGAATTAAATATCAGCGTCACTCACTGTCCGATTACAGAGGGATATAATCGATAATAAATAGAATAGAATTAAATATCAGCGTCACTCACTGTCCGATTACAGAGAGATATAATCGATAATAAATAGAATAGAATTAAATATCAGCGTCACTCACTCCCCGATTACAGAGAGATATAATCGATAATAAAAAGAATAGAATTAAATATCAGCGTCACTCACTCCCCGATTACAGAGAGATATAATCGATAATAAATAGAATAGAATTAAATATCAGCGTCACTCACTGTCCGATTACAGAGAGATATAATCAATAATAAATAGAATAGAATTAAATATCAGCGTCACTCACTGTCCGATTACAGAGAGATATAATCGATAATAAATAGAATAGAATTAAATATCAGCGTCACTCACTGTCCGATTACAGAGAGATATAATCGATAATAAATAGAATAGAATTAAATATCAGCGCCACTCACGCCCCGATTACAGAGAGATATAATCGATAATAAATAGAATAGAATTAAATATCAGCGTCACTCACTCCCCTATTAAAGAGAGATATAATCGATAATAAATAGAATAGAATTAAATATCAGCTTCACTCACTGTCCGATTAAAGAGAGATATAATCGATAATAAATAGAATAGAATTAAATATCAGCGTCTCTCACTGTCCGATTACAGAGAGATATAATCGATAATAAATAGAATAGAATTAAATATCAGCTTCACTCACTGTCCGATTAAAGAGAGATATAATCGATAATAAATAGAATAGAATTAAATATCAGCGTCTCTCACTGTCCGATTA
The DNA here is from genome assembly GCF_964213995.1 of Mustelus asterias. Taxonomy (NCBI): domain Eukaryota; kingdom Metazoa; phylum Chordata; class Chondrichthyes; order Carcharhiniformes; family Triakidae; genus Mustelus; species Mustelus asterias. The sequence continues at coordinate 11,904 of NW_027592472.1, read as the reverse complement.
AAGAGTGATATAATCGATAATAAATAGAATAGAATTAAATATCAGCGTCACTCACTGTCCGATTACAGAGAGATATAATCGATAATAAATAGAATAGAATTAAATATCAGCATCACTCACTGTCCGATTACAGAGGGATATAATCGATAATAAATAGAATAGAATTAAATATCAGCGTCACTCACTGTCCGATTACACAGAGATATAATCGATAATAAATAGAATAGAATTAAATATCAGCGTCACTCACTCCCCGATTACAGAGAGATATAATCGATAATAAATAGAATAGAATTAAATATCAGCGTCACTCACTCCCAGATTACAGAGAGATATAATCGATAATAAATAGAATAGAATTAAATATCAGCGTCACTCACTGTCCGATTACAGAGAGATATAATCGATAATAAATAGAATAGAATTAAATATCAGCGTCACTCACCCCCCGATTACAGAGAGATATAATCGATAATAAATAGAATAGAATTAAATATCAGCGTCACTCACTCCCAGATTACAGAGAGATATAATCGATAATAAATAGAATAGAATTAAATATCAGCGTCACTCACTGTCCGATTACAGAGAGATATAATCGATAATAAATAGAATAGAATTAAATATCAGCGTCACTCACCCCCCGATTACAGAGAGATATAATCGATAATAAATAGAATGGAATTAAATATCAGCGTCACTCACTGTCCGATTACAGAGGGATATAATCGATAATAAATAGAATAGAATTAAATATCAGCGTCACTCACTCCCCGATTACAGAGAGATATAATCGATAATAAATAGAATAGAATTAAATATCAGCGTCACTCACTCCCAGATTACAGAGAGATATAATCGATAATAAATAGAATAGAATTAAATATCAGCGTCACTCACTCCCCGATTACAGAGAGATATAATCGATAATAAATAGAATAGAATTAAAAATCAGCGTCACTCACTGTCCGATTACAGAGAGATATAATCGATAATAAATAGAATAGAATTAAATATCAGCGTCACTCACTGTCCGATTACAGAGAGATATAATCGATAATAAATAGAATAGAATTAAATATCAGCGTCACTCACTCCCCGATTACAGAGAGATATAATCGATAATAAATAGAATAGAATTAAATATCAGCGTCACTCACTCCCCGATTACAGAGAGATATAATCGATAATAAATAGAATAGAATTAAAAATCAGCGTCACTCACTGTCCGATTAAAGAGAGATATAATCGATAATAAATAGAATAGAATTAAATATCAGCGTCACTCACTCCCCGATTACAGAGAGATATAATCGATCATAAATAGAATAGAATTAAATATCAGCGTCACTCACTCCCCGATTACAGAGAGATATAATCGATAATAAATAGAATAGAATTAAATATCAGCGTCACTCACTGTCCGATTACAGAGAGATATAATCGATAATAAATAGAATAGAATTAAATATCAGCGTCACTCACTCCCAGATTACAGAGAGATATAATCGATAATAAATAGAATAGAATTAAATATCAGCGTCACTCACTGTCCGATTACAGAGAGATATAATCGATAATAAATAGAATAGAATTAAATATCAGCGTCACTCACCCCCCGATTACAGAGAGATATAATCGATAATAAATAGAATGGAATTAAATATCAGCGTCACTCACTGTCCGATTACAGAGGGATATAATCGATAATAAATAGAATAGAATTAAATATCAGCGTCACTCACTCCCCGATTACAGAGAGATATAATCGATAATAAATAGAATAGAATTAAATATCAGCGTCACTCACTCCCAGATTACAGAGAGATATAATCGATAATAAATAGAATAGAATTAAATATCAGCGTCACTCACTCCCCGATTACAGAGAGATATAATCGATAATAAATAGAATAGAATTAAAAATCAGCGTCACTCACTGTCCGATTACAGAGAGATATAATCGATAATAAATAGAATAGAATTAAATATCAGCGTCACTCACTGTCCGATTACAGAGAGATATAATCGATAATAAATAGAATAGAATTAAATATCAGCGTCACTCACTCCCCGATTACAGAGAGATATAATCGATAATAAATAGAATAGAATTAAATATCAGCGTCACTCACTCCCCGATTACAGAGAGATATAATCGATAATAAATAGAATAGAATTAAATATCAGCGTCACTCACTCCCCGATTACAGAGAGATATAATCGATAATAAATAGAATAGAATTAAATATCAGCGTCACTCACTGTCTGATTACAGAGAGATATAATCGATAATAAATAGAATAGAATTAAATATCAGCGTCAGTCACTCCCAGATTACAGAGAGATATAATCGATAATAAATAGAATAGAATTAAATATCAGCGTCACTCACTGTCCGATTGCAGAGAGATATAATCGATAATAAATAGAATTGAATTAAATATCAGCGTCACTCACTCCCCGATTACAGAGAGATATAATCGATAATAAATAGAATAGAATTAAATATCAGCGACACTCACTCCCCGATTACAGAGAGATATAATCGATAATAAATAGAATAGAATTAAATATCAGCGTCACTCACTCCCCGATTACAGAGAGATATAATCGATAATAAATAGAATAGAATTAAATATCAGCGTCACTCACTCCCCGATTACAGAGGGATATAATCGATAATAAATAGAATAGAATTAAATATCAGCGTCACTTCTCCCCGATTACAGAGAGATATAATCGATAATAAATAGAATAGAATTAAATATCAGCGTCCCTCACTCCCCGATTACAGAGAGATATAATCGATAATAAATAGAATAGAATTAAATATCAGCGTCACTCACTCCCCGATTACAGAGAGATATAATCGATAATAAATAGAATAGAATTAAATATCAGCGTCACTCACTGTCCGATTACAGAGGGATATAATCGATAATAAATAGAATAGAATTAAATATCAGCGTCACTCACTGTCCGATTACAGAGAGATATAATCGATAATAAATAGAATAGAATTAAATATCAGCGTCACTCACTGTCCGATTACAGAGAGATATAATCGATAATAAATAGAATAGAATTAAATGTCAGCGTCACTCACTGTCCGATTTCAGAGAGATATAATCGATAATAAATAGAATAGAATTAAATATCAGCGTCACTCACTGTCCGATTTCAGAGCGATATAATCGATAATAAATAGAATAGAATTAAATATCAGCGTCACTCACTCCCCGATTAAAGAGAGATATAATCGATAATAAATAGAATAGAATTAAATATCAGCGTCACTCACTGTCCGATTACAGAGAGATATAATCGATAATAAATAGAATAGAATTAAATATCAGCGTCACTCACTATCCAATTACAGAGAGATATAATCGATAATAAATAGAATTGAATTAAATATCAGCGTCACTCACTCCCCGATTACAGAGAGATATAATCGATAATAAATAGAATAGAATTAAATATCAGCGTCACTCACTGTCCGATTACAGAGAGATATAATCGATAATAAATAGAATAGAATTAAATATCAGCGTCACTCACTGTCCAATTACAGAGAGATATAATCGATAATAAATAGAATTGAATTAAATATCAGCGTCACTCACTGTCCGATTTCAGAGCGATATAATCGATAATAAATAGAATAGAATTAAATATCAGCGTCACTCACTCCCCGATTAAAGAGAGATATAATCGATAATAAATAGAATAGAATTAAATATCAGCGTCACTCACTGTCCGATTACAGAGGGATATAATCGATAATAAATAGAATAGAATTAAATATCAGCGTCACTCACTCCCCGATTACAGAGAGATATAATCGATAATAAATAGAATAGAATTAAATATCAGCGTCACTCACTGTCCGATTGCAGAGAGATATAATCGATAATAAATAGAATTGAATTAAATATCAGCGTCACTCACTCCCCGATTACAGAGAGATATAATCGATAATAAATAGAATAGAATTAAATATCAGCGTCACTCACTGTCCGATTACAGAGATATAATCGATAATAAATAGAATAGAATTAAATATCAGCGTCACTCCCTCCCCGATTACAGAGAGATATAATCGATAATAAATAGAATAGAATTAAATATCAGCGTCACTCACTCCCCGATTACAGAGAGATATAATCGATAATAAATAGAATAGAATTAAATATCAGCGTCACTCACTCCCCGATTACAGAGAGATATAATCGATAATAAATAGAATAGAATTAAATATCAGCGTCACTCACTCCCCGATTACAGAGAGATATAATCGATAATAAATAGAATAGAATTAAATATCAGCGTCACTCACTCCCCGATTACAGAGAGATATAATCGATAATAAATAGAATAGAATTAAATATCAGCGTCACTCACTGTCCGATTAGAGAGAGATATAATCGATAATAAATAGAATAGAATTAAATATCAGCGTCACTCACTGTCCGATTAAAGAGAGATGAAAATATTAATTACGTTCAATAATCTGATATACTGCTAGGGTGCCTGTGCCCAGGCAACTCCCCCCTCCCCCCCCCTCCCATCACCCATCCCTGTTTGGGTCCCCAATTACCCTCCGTTCAGTCCAGTGAGGTCGCGACGCTCGCTGTCCGAATGTGGGGATCTATAATAAACCCCGCTGGAGTGAAACACTCTCACTGGGTCGGAGAGGCGAGCGGGCTAGGAATCTTCAGTTCAGGGCCCGCCAATCTGACTTAAATTGTTGGGGAATTATTATTTAAATCATTTCCTCGTGTCCCTGGTGCTTTCTGGCGCGGATCTGGAAATCTGGCGCTGGGAGACGCAAGCGGGGTCGCAAACATTCCCGTGAATCAGCAGCCACGGGATTCTTCCGGACCGCTGTGTGAGAATCGCAGTGTTCGAATGATATCACCTAATTTAATATAAAATAACACAGCCCAGCGTACCCTGATAAATAATATTTGTAATTAATATTAATAAATACAATATCACATTGTCTAATGCACCATCGTCAAGTTAGATTTATTACATCAATAATCATTTCTCAATTATTGTCAATCTTTAAAGATAATGTCACCTAATCTAACACAAATTAACAAATTAACTTCAAATGTCATTTAGTATTCATTCCAATGTCAATAAATAATTTGACAGCAGTCATTAATAATTATTTTAATTACCAATATGGTATCTATCATTAATAATGGAATACAAAATCTCTGTGTGATTATAAACTCTTCATTAATATGTTATCGTTTGGTTTAAGGGCGGCACGGTGGCTCAGTGGTTAGCGCTGCTGCCTCACAGCGCCAGGGACCCAGGTTCAATTCCTGGCTTGTGTCACTGTCTGTGTGGAGTCTGCACATTCTCCCCGTGTCTGCGTGGGTTTCCTCCAGGTGCTCCACACTCCAAAGATGTGTAGGTTTGGTAAATTGCCCCTTAGTGTCCAAAGATGTGCAGGTTAGGTGGATTGGCCATGCTAAATTATCCCTTAGTGTCCAAAGATGTGCAGGTTAGGTGGATTGGCCATGCTAAATTATCCCTTAGTGTCCAAAGATGTGCAGGTTAGGTGGATTGGCCATGCTAAATTATCCCTTAGTGTCCAAAGATGTGTAGGTTAGGTGGATTGGCCATGCTAAATTGTCCCTTAGTGTCCAAAGATGTGCAGGTTAGGTGGATTGGTCATGCTAAATTGCCCCTTAGTGTCCAAAGATGTGCAGGTTAGGTGGATTGGCCATGCTAAATTATCCCTTAGTGTCCAAAGATGTGCAGGTTAGGTGGATTGGCCATGCTAAATTATCCCTTAGTGTCCAAAGATGTGCAGGTTAGGTGGATTGGCCATGCTAAATTGTCCCTTAGTGTCCAAAGATGTGCAGGTTAGGTGGATTGGTCATGCTAAATTGTCCCTTAGTGTCCAAAGATGTGCAGGTTAGGTGGATTGGCCATGCTAAATTGCCCCTTAGTGTCCAAAGATGTGCAGGTTAGGTGGATTGGCCATGCTAAATTGCCCCTTAGTGTCCAAAGATGTGCAGGTTAGGTGGATTGGCCATGCTAAATTATCCCTTCGTGTCCAAAGATGTGCAGGTTAGGTGGATTGGCCATGCTAAATTATCCCTTAGTGTCCAAAGATGTGCAGGTTAGGTGGATTGGCCATGCTAAATTATCCCTTCGTGTCCAAAGATGTGCAGGTTAGGTGGATTGGCCATGCTAAATTATCCCTTAGTGTCCAAAGATGTGCAGGTTAGGTGGATTGGCTGTGCTAAATTGCCCCTTAGTGTCCAAAGATGTGCAGGTTAGGTGGATTGGCCATGCTAAATTGTCCCTTAGTGTCCAAAGATGTGCAGGTTAGGTGGATTGGCCATGCTAAATTGCCCCTTAGTGTCCAAAGATGTGCAGGTTAGGTGGATTGGCCATGCTAAATTGTCCCTTAGTGTCCAAAGATGTGCAGGTTAGGTGGATTGGCCATGCTAAATTGTCCCTTAGTGTCCAAAGATGTGCAGGTTAGGTGGATTGGCCATGCTAAATTGTCCCTTAGTGTCCAAAGATGTGCAGGTTAGGTGGATTGGCCATGCTAAATTATCCCTTAGTGTCCAAAGATGTGCAGGTTAGATGGATTGGCCATGCTAAATTATCCCTTAGTGTCCAAAGATGTGCAGGTTAGGTGGATTGGCCATGCTAAATTATCCCTTAGTGTCCAAAGATGTGCAGGTTAGGTGGATTGGTCATTCTAAATTGTCCCTTAGTGTCCAAAGATGTGCAGGTTAGGTGGATTGGTCATTCTAAATTGTCCCTTAGTGTCCAAAGATGTGCAGGTTAGGTGGATTGGCCGTGCTAAATTGCCCCTTAGTGTCCAAAGATGTGCAGGTTAGATGGATTGGTCATTCTAAATTGTCCCTTAGTGTCCAAAGATGTGCAGGTTAGGTGGATTGGCCGTGCTAAATTGCCTCTTAGTGTCCAAAGATGTGCAGGTTAGGTGGATTGGCCGTGCTAAATTGCCTCTTAGTGTCCAAAGATGTGCATGTTGGGTGGATTGGCCGTGCTAAATTGCCTCTTAGTGTCCAAAGATGTGCAGGTTAGGTGGATTGGCCATGCTAAATTATCCCTTAGTGTCCAAAGATGTGCAGGTTAGGTGGATTGGTCATTCTAAATTGCCTCTTAGTGTCCAAAGATGTGCAGGTTAGGTGGATTGGCCATGCTAAATTGCCTCTTAGTGTCCAAAGATGTGCAGGTTAGGTGGATTGGCCGTGCTAAATTGCCCCTTCGTGTCCAAAGATGAGGTGGATGTGTGGAGTATATGCATTGAGTTATGGGGATAGGGCCTGGGTGGGATTGTGGTGGGTGCAGACTCAATGGGCCGAATGGCCTTTCTCTGCACTGTCAGGATTGTATGGATTCTATAGGCCTTGCAGTAAAGGCCGCTCCGATACAGACTCTCTCCGATGTGTATTCCTCCTGTTCCAGGGTTCTGGTGGTTGCGGTTCCGTGGTGGCTTGTGGATCGCTGGGAGTGCGGCGATGTTTCTCTCCGAACACTGCCTTCGCTGCTGTCTCTGTCGGTCAAAGCTGATGCATCATGGTCTCCTGTTCGCCATGTTCCTGGTCTCCATCTTCATGCTCTTCTATAGCATATTCTCAGCCAAGTACGCCAGCACAAGAGGGAGGGGCAGAACGAGAGAGAGGGACAGAGGGAGAGGGAGAGGGGGAGAGGGACAGAGAGAGAGGGACAGAGAGAGAGGGACAGAGGGAGAGGGACAGAGAGAGAGGGACAGGGAGAGGGACAGAGGGAGAGGGACAGAGAGAGAGAGGGACAGAGAGAGAGAGGGACAGAGAGAGTGAGAGGGACAGAGGGAGAGGGACAGAGAGAGAGGGAGAGGGACAGAGGGAGAGGGACAGAGGTAGAGGGACAGAGGTAGAGGGACAGACGGAAAGGGACAGAGAGAGAGGGACAGAGAGAGAGGGACAGAGAGAGAGGGACAGAGGGAGAGGGACAGAGGGAGAGGGACAGAGGGAGAGGGACAGAGGGAGAGGGACAGAGGGAGAGGGACAGAGAGAGAGAGAGGGTCAGAGAGAGAGAGGGTCAGAGGGAAAGGGAGAGAGGGACAGAGGGAGAGAGGGACAGAGGGAGAGAGGGACAGAGGGAGAGAGGGACAGAGGGAGAGAGGGACAGAGAGAGAGGGACAGAGAGAGAGAGGGAGAGAGGGAGAGAGGGACAGAGGGAGAGAGACAGAGGGAGAGGGACAGAGGGAGAGGGACAGAGGGAGAGGGACACAGAGAGAGGGACAGGGAGAGGGACAGAGGGAGAGGGACAAAGGGAGAGGGACAGAGGGAGAGGGACAGAGCGAGAGGGACAGAGCGAGAGGGACAGAGGGAGAGGGACAGAGGGAGAGGGACAGAGAGAGAGAGGGAGAGGGAGAGAGGGAGAGGGACAGAGGGAGAGAGACAGAGGGAGAGGGACAGAGAGAGAGGGACAGAGAGAGAGGGACAGAGAGAGAGGGACAGGGGAGAGGGACAGAGGGAGAGGGACAGAGGGAGAGGGACAGAGGGAGAGGGAGAGAGGGACAGAGGGACAGAGGGACAGAGGGAGAGAGGGACAGAGGGAGAGGGACAGAGGGAGAGGGACAGAGACAGAGAGAGGGACAGAGGGAGGGAGAGGCTGAGAGGGACAGAGGGAGAGGGACAGAGGGAGAGGGACAGAGGGAGAGGGACAGAGAGAGAGGGACAAAGGGAGAGGGAGAGGGACAGAGAGAGAGGGACAGAGAGAGAGGGACAGAGAGAGAGAGACAGAGAGAGAGAGGGACAGAGAGAGACAGAGAGAGAGGGACAGAGAGAGACAGAGAGAGAGGGACAGAGGGAGAGGGACAGAGAGAGAGGGACAGGGAGAGAGGGACAGAGAGAGAGAGACAGAGAGAGAGGGACAGAGAGAGACAGAGAGAGAGGGACAGAGAGAGAGACAGAGAGAGAGGGACAGGGAGAGAGGGACAGAGAGAGAGAGACAGAGAGAGAGGGACAGAGAGAGACAGAGAGAGAGGGACAGAGAGAGAGGGACAGGGAGAGGGAGAGGGACAGAGAGAGAGGGACAGAGACAGGGAGAGAGACAGAGGGAGAGAGGGAGAGACAGAGAGAGAGAGGGACAGAGAGAGAGGGACAGAGACAGAGAGAGGGACAGAGAGAGGGACAGAGGGAGGGAGAGGCAGAGAGGGACAGAGGGAGAGGGACAGAGGGAGAGGGGACAGAGAGAGAGGGACAGAGAGAGAGGGACAGAGAGAGAGGGACAGGAGAGAGGGACAGAGAGAGAGAGACAGAGAGAGAGGGACAGAGAGAGACAGAGAGAGAGGGACAGAGAGAGAGGGACAGGGAGAGGGACAGAGGGAGAGGGACAGAGAGAGAGAGGGA
>NW_027592471.1:0-53573 GCF_964213995.1 Mustelus asterias | reverse complement strand
AGCACCTCAGATTTGTACTGCATTCATCCTTTCCATACATGCAGCAGTACTCACTAGGTGTCCCCCATTCAGGTTCATATTGTTAACTTACCAAGGCAATGACTGTGGCTGCAGCTCCCGCAAATGTTGCAATGAACAAATGGTAGGTCAATTCAAACTGCAGTGAAGACACAAATTACAGATGAAAGGATTTCAACATGAAACATGACAAAGGGTCAAAATACAAGTCAGACAACTACCTACATGTCCATCACTCAGGAGATTCAGTTGCTGCTGTGCAACCTGGGAAAAAAAACCTTTCACTCCTCAAGCTCTGAATTTGTTGCAGTCCACAAGCATTGGTCATTTTCCACCACCTAATCCCCATGGGAATGGCTGACTTGTGCGGAGATCGAGTAGCATAAAGTTACTTGACAACGATAGACAAAATACAGGGGAAAAACTCCTTCTGCACTGTCCCCATCAAACACTCCTAGGACAGGTACAGCATGGGGTTAGATACAGAGTAAAGTTCCCTCTATACTGTCCCCATCAAACACTCCCAGGACAGGTACAGCACAGGGTTAGATAGAGAGGCAAGAGCTATTTAAGAACAAAAACAAAGAGTTAAAGTAAAATTTACTTATTAGTCACAAGTAGGCTTACATTCACACTGCAATGAAGTTACTCATAGAAATCATAGAAACCCTACAGTACAGAAAGAGGCCATTCGGCCCATCGAGTCTGCACCGACCACAATCCCACCCAGGCCCTACCCCCATATCTACCCACTAATCCCTCCAACCTACGCATCTCAGGACACTAAGGGCAATTTTTAGCATGGCCAATCAACCTAACCCGCACATCTTTGGACTGTGGGAGGAAACCGGAGCACCCGGAGGAAACCCACGCAGACACGAGGAGAATGTGCAAACTCCACACAGACAGTGACCCAAGCCGGGAATCGAACCCAGGTCCCTGGAGCTGTGAAGCAGCAGTGCTAACCACTGTGCTACCATGCCGCCCTGTGAAAATTCTGTGCCTGCGGCTGTGAACTGTGAAAATTCCCTAGTCGCCACACTTCGGCACCTGTTCGGGTACACTGAAGGACAATTTAGCATGGCCAATCCACCTAATGTGCACATCTTTGGACTGTGAGAGGAAACCAGAGCACCTGGGGGAAATCCACGCCAACATGGGGAGAATGTGTAAACTCCACTCAGGCAGTGATCCAAGCCGGGAATCGAACCCAGGTCCCTGACGCTGTGAGGCAGCAGTGCTAACCACTGTGCCACTGTGCTGCCCGTTCTTATTTCCCTGTTTTACTGTTTCTTTTTCTTTATGAGATTCATGCCCCAGCTGGACTTGCCCATTGCCTTTTAAGTTGCAAACCTCAAACTACTGTAATGAGAGTGAGTGAGTGGTGGGGTTATTTCTCCTGCTGCAGGCTTGTGGTGTCTGCTCACTTGGTGAAAGAATGAAAGCTTTGAAATGATGTGGACTGACTGGTTTTGAATCACCACTTACCTCCGAGGCATTACAAACATCTGTTAAATTGAGGCCACAGATCTTCCCCGGATTGGCATTCCATGGCAGGATCCCTGAAACAGGGAGGTCAAGGAAATGGGATGAGTTCCAGTAAACATATGTTAAATACAATTTGATAAAAACTTTAGATATAAATGAGATTTGAATTTCTCTCGTGCAACATAAGCCAGTTTACTACCAGAATCCAACTGAACTCATCAACCAGAAAGTTCCGAGCGTAGAAACAGGAAGAGACTATTCAGCCCCTTGAGCCAGTAGTCAATCAGATCATGGCGGATCTATACTTTGATTCCATTTACCCACCATTGCACCAGATCTCTGCCCCAAATATCTAACAATCACAGTTCTGAAAATTTCAGCTGACCCCAGCATTCTCAGTCTTTTCAGGGAACAATGTTCATAAGAATATAAGAAACAACCGCAGGGGTATGGCCATTCGGGCCCCTTCCACCATTCTGAAGCTGATAATTGATTGTCAGTCTCAATTTCCACATTCCCAGCATATTGTCATCTTCCTCAATTAACTCAGTGTATAAAATCATAGAAATGGTTACAGCACAGGAGGCTATTCGGCCCTGTCCATATCGACTCTCTGCAAGTGCAATCCACCTGGTGCCTCTCCAATTTTTCCCTATAGTACTGTATTTTATTCTTCCTCTCTATAGAAAACAATCAAATTCTCTTTTGAAAGCCACAGTTGAATCTGTCTCCACCACGCTCTTAATTCCAATTCCAACATTTTCCTCATATCACCATTGCTTCTTTTCCAAAAGACCTTCAATCCGTGCCCTCCTTTGTTCAATTCTTTCACCAACAGGAAATACTTCTTCTCACCTACTCGGTCCAGATTACCCTATTGCAATTTTGAACACCTCTATCAAAATCTCCTCTTAGTCTTCTGTCCCGCAAGTAGAACAAACCCAGCTTCTCCAAATTATCCACATAACTAACTACCGGAATGATTCTCATGAATCTTTCCCACACCATGTTTAATGCCTTCACATCTTTCCTCAAGTGTGGTGCCCAGACAGGTCGCAATACTTCAGTTGAGGCTGAACCATTTTTTCATACAAGTCTCAACAAAGTTGTTTGGTCTTATACTGTAAGCTTCTGTTCACAAAGCCCAGGGTACTGGATGTTTTCTCAACCTTCAGTGATTTGTTCACATGTACCCTCAGGTCCCACTGCTCTTGGTGGGCGTCACAGTGGTTAGCACTGCTGCCTCACAGTGCCAGGGACCCGGGTTCGACTCCCGGCTTGGGTCACTGGGTCTGTGTTCTCCCTGTGTCTGGATGGGTTTCCTCCGGGTGCTCCGGTTTCCTCCCAAAGTCCAAAGGACGGGCTGGTTAGGTGCATTGGCCATGCTAAATTCTCCTTCAGTGTACCCAAACAGGCACTGGAGTGTGATGACTAGGGAATTTTCACAGTAACTTCATTGTGTTAATGTAAGCCTACTTGTGACACCAATAAATAAACTTAAAACTTAAACCCTCTTCAGAATCATATCCTTTATTTCATATTGTCTTTCCTCATTCTTCCTAGCAAAATGAAATCAGGTCTCACACAATTTTCTCTGCCATTTGTTCACACATTCCAAATAGTCAATACATTCTTGAAGGTTATACTACTCTCCTCACAGCTCACAATCCTGATCTGCAAGTTTTGTCAGGCCCAACACCGATCACTTGGGAATTCCACTGTAAACCCTTCTCCAATCCAAAAATACAACCATTCACCACAACTCACTGCTTCCTCAGCCAATTATATATCTATGCTGCTACTGTCCTTTTTATTCCATGGGCTCTAACTTTGCTGGTAAGTCCATCATGTGGCACTTTATCAAATGCTTTTTGGAACTCCATGTACACCACACCAACCCGCTCTGCCACCTCTTCAAAAAACTCCAGCAAGTTCGACACAATTCACCCTTAAATCCTGACTTTTCTCCAATAATTCACATTTTCCCCATTTAATCATTTCTTAAAGCTTTCCCACCACTGAGGTTAAACTAACTGGTCTGTAGTTGCAGGCTTTATCCTTGCATCCTATTTTGAACAACTCTCCAGCTCTCTATCATCTCCCTATATATCTGCAGGATTGGAAGATCATAGCCAGTCCCACTGCAATTTCTATCCTTACTTCCCTCAGTATCCTTGGATACATCTTATCTAGTCTTGGTAACTTATTCAAGTTAAGTACAGTCAACCTGTTGAATACCTCTTCTTTATATCAAAATATAGCCCATCCTCTTTCACTATAGCTTGTATTTCCTGATTCTCCCCCACCTCCCCCCCACCCCCGTGTGGCAGATTTTCACGTGGCAGAGGCGGCTTGGCATTGGCCAGCAGGAAGATCTTCCAGTCCCATCAAAGTTAATGGCAATTTGCATGGTTCACTGGCCCCGCCTCATGGGTTCAACTCCAGCAGGACTGGAGACCCTGCTAGGGGGTAGTGCCATCTTCTTTCTTGGTGAAGACAGATGCAAAGTATTCAATCAGTACCTCAGCCGCATCCGCTGCATAAATGTTCATTTTGGTTTTAATCAGCCCCACTTCTCCTTTTACTACCCGTTTGCTATTTATATACCGAAAGAAGGCTTTTGGATTCCCTTTAATGTTAGCTGCTAGTCTCTTCTCATACTCTCTCTTTGCTTCTTATTTGTTTGTTCACCTCCCCTTGAACCCTCTATATTGTATTATCCACCCTATATCTCGTCATCCACACTCTTTTTACTGCTTCACCTTACTCTATTTCTTTCAACTTCCCACGGTCTCGGAACTTATTGTTACCACCTTTCCACTTCATGGGAATGTACCGTGATGTATCTGAACTATTTCCCCTTTAAAGACAGTCCATTGTGCTGTTCAAAGTTTGCTTGCCCATGTTGTTTTCCAATTTATTTGTGCCACCCTCTCCTAATTAATTATTTTTGCTCTGGATTGCTCCTTGTTTTTTTTTCCATAACCAACAGAAACCTTATGATACTATACTTCCCATACTATAGGGTGGCACGGTAGCACAGTGGTTAGCACTGCTGCTTCACAGCTCCAGGGTCCCGGGTTCGATTCCTGGCTCAGGTCACTGTCTGTGTGGAGTTTGCACATTCTCCTCGTGTCTACGTGGGTTTCCTCCGGGTGCTCCGGTTTCCTCCCACAGTCCAAAGATGTGCGGGTTAGGTTGATTGGCCAGGTTAAAAATTGTCCCTTAGAGTCCTGAGATGCAAAGGTTAGAGGGATTAGTGGGTAAATATGTGGGGGTAGGGCCTGGGTGGGATTGTGGTCGGTGCAGACTCGATGGGCCGAATGGCCTCCTTCTGCACTGTAGGGTTTCTATGATGATTTCTATGATGATTTCCACAATTACATACGAACATAAGAAATAGGAGCAGGAGTAGGCCATCTAGCCCCTCGAGCCTGCCCCGCCATTCAATAAGATCATGGCTGATCTGACGTGGATCAGTACCACTTACTCGCCTGATCCCCATAACCCTTAATTCCCTTACCGATCAGGAATCCATCCATCCGCGCTTTAAACATATTCAGCGAGGTAGCCTCCACCACCTCAGTGGGCAGAGAATTCCAGAGATTCACCACCCTCTGGGAGAAGAAGTTCCTCCTCAACTCTGTCTTAAACCGACCCCACTTTATTTTGAGGCTGTGTCCTCTAGTTTTAACTTCCTTACTAAGTGGAAAGAATCTCTCCGCCTCCACCCTATCCAGCCCCCGCATTATCTTATAAGTCTCCATAAGATCCCCCCTCATCCTTCTAAACTCCAACGAGTACAAACCCAATCTCCTCAGCCTCTCCTCATAATCCAAACCCCTCATCTCCGGTATCAACCTGGTGAACCTTCTCTGCACTCCCTCCAATGCCAATATATCCTTCCTCATATAAGGGGACCAATACTGCACACAGTATTCCAGCTACGGCCTCACCAATGCCCTGTACAGGTGCATCAAGACATCCCTGCTTTTATATTCTATCCCCCTTGCAATATAGGCCAACATCCCATTTGCCTTCTTGATCACCTGTTGTACCTGCAGACTGGGCTTTTGCGTCTCATGCACAAGGACCCCCAGGTCCCTTTGCACGGTAGCATGTTTTAATTTGTTTCCATTGAGATAGTAATCCCATTTGTTATTATTTCCTCCAAAGTGTATAACCTCGCATTTCTCAACGTTATACTCCATTTGCCATATCCTCGCCCACTCACTCAGCCTGTCCAAATCTCTCTGCAGATCTTCTCCGTCCTCCACACGATTCACTTTTCCACTTATCTTTGTGTCGTCTGCAAACTTCGTTACCCTACACTCCGTCCCCTCCTCCAGATCATCTATATAAATGGTAAACAGTTGCGGCCCGAGTACCGATCCCTGCAGCACGCCACTAGTTACCTTCCTCCAACCAGAAAAACACCCATTTATTCCGACTCTTTGCTTCCTGTCGGATAGCCAGTCCCCAATCCACTTTAACACACTACCCCCAACTCCGTGTGCCCTAATCTTCTTCAGCAGCCTTTTATGGGGCACCTTATCAAACGCCTTTTGGAAATCCAAAAACACCGCATCCACCGGTTCTCCTCCATCAACCGCCCTAGTCACATCTTCATAAAAATCCAACATGTTCGTCAAGCACGACTTTCCCCTCGTGAATCCATGCTGCGTCTGATTGATCGAACCATTTCTATCCAGATGCCCTGCTATCTCCTCTTTAATAATGGATTCCAGCATTTTCCCTACTACAGACGTTAAGCTGACCGGCCTATAGTTACCTGCCTTTTGTCTCCTTCCTTTTTTAAACAGCGGCGTAACATTAGCCGTTTTCCAATCAACCGGCACTACCCCAAAATGCAACGAGTTTTGATAAATGATCACTAATGCATCCACTATTACCTCTGACATTTCTTTCAATACCCTGGGATGCATTCCATCCGGACCCGGGGACTTGTCCACCTTCAGTCCCATTAGTCTACCCAGCACTGCCTCTCTGGTAACATTAATTGTATTAAGTATTTCTCCTGCTGCCAACCCTCTATCGTTAATATTTGGCAAACTATTTGTGTCCTCCACCGTGAAGACCGACACAAAAAACTTATTTAAGGACTCAGCCATATCCTCATTTCCCACTATTAACTCTCCCCTCTCGTCCTCCAAGGGTCCAACATTCACTCTAGCCACTCTATTCCTTTTTATATATTTATAAAAACTTTTACTATCATTTTTTATATTAATTGCTAGCCTAGCTTCATAGTCTATCCTTCCTTTCTTTATCGCTTTCTTAGTTTCTCTTTGTTGTTTCTTAAATTTTTCCCAATCACTTGTTTCTCCACTATTTTTGGCCACTCTGTACGCAGCTGTTTTTATTTTAATACTCTCCTTTATTTCCTTCGTTATCCACGGCTGGTTCTCCCTTTTCTTACAATCCTTGTTTTTTGCTGGAATATATTTTTGCTGAGAACTGAAAAGGATCTCCTTAAAAATCCTCCACTGTTTCTCAGCTATCCTACCTGCCAGCCTGCTCTCCCAGTCTACCTTAGCCAATTCATCCCTCATCCTATCATATTTCCCTCTGTTCAAACAGAGGACACTGGTTTGGGACCAAACTTTCTCCTCTTCCATCTGAATCAGAAATTCGACCATATTGTGGTCACTAGACCCAAGAGGGTCCTTCACAATAAGATCCTTAATTCTACCTACCTTGTTACACAATACCAGATCCAAAATAGCTCGTTCCCTAGTCGGTTCCGTAACATGCTGTTCAAGGAAACTATCCCGACAGCATTCTAAGAACTCTTCCTCCATTCCACCCTTACCGACTTGGGTCTGCCAGTCAATGTGCATGTTGAAGTCCCCCATGATTATTGCCGTTCCGTTTTTACACGCATCCCTTATCTGCTTGTTTATAGCCCTCCCTACCTCAACATTATTATTTGGGGGCCTATATACCACACCTACTAGTGTCTTTCTCCCTCTACTATTCCTCATCTCTACCCATAATGATTCCACGTTTTGTTCCTCAGAGCCTATGTCATCCCTCAGTACTACTCTGATATTATCTCTTATTAATAGCGCGACCCCACCACCTTTTCCTTCCTGTCTATTCTTCCTAAACGCCTGATACCCCTGGATATTCATCTCCCAGTCCTGGTCACCTTTCAGCCACGTTTCTGTAATGGCCACTAGATCGTACCCACTTGTGCTGATTTGCACCATCAACTCATTTACCTTGTTCCGAATGCTTCGTGCATTCAGGCAAAGTGTCCTTATTCCAGCTTTTATCTGGACCCGCTTTGATGAGTCGCGAACACCCTCTCCCTCTACTCCCTTATCTAAATTACCGCCTTCATTCACTTGCACCCTCTCCTCTACCATTAATTTTGTAATTCCCCTTACCCCTGCATCCTCCCCCCATCAATTAGTTCCTTGATCCTAGTCAACTCTTCTAGCTCCCCTCCTGGCATCTCTGGCATCCGGAATTTCAATGGCTCACTACTCTCCGAGCCAGGAGATTTCTCCTCATAAGACACAAGACATAAGAACTAGGAGCAGGAGCAGGAGTAGGCAGTTCAGCCCCTTGAGCCTGCTCTGCTAAACCATAAGATATAGGAGCAGAATTAGGCCATCTGGCCCATCGAGTCTGCTCTGCCATTCAATCATGGCTGATATGTTTCTCAACCTCATTCTCCTGACTTTTCTCTGTTACCTTTGATCTCCTTATCAATCAAGAATCTGTGTCTTAAACACACTCAATGACCTAGCTTCCACAGCCTTCTGCGGCAATGAAATCATGACTGATCTCAACTCAGCCTCAACTCCATTTTCCTGCCATTCACCAAAACCTTTAACCCATTACTAATTAAACACCTGTCTATCTCCTCCTTAAATTTATTCAATGTCCCAGCATCCACCCTACTCTGGAGTAGTGAATTCCACAGATTCACAACCCTTTGAGAGAAATAGTTTCCCCTCATCTCTGTTTTAAATCTGGTACCCCTTATCCTAAAGCTATGACCACTTGAACTAGATTACACCAAAAGAAGAAGCAGCCACTCTACGTCTACTTTGTCAAGACCTTTTATCATCTTATATATCTCAATTAGGGCTCCCCTCATTCTTTTAAACTCTAGAGTGTACTGGCCTAAACTGCTCAATCTTTCTTCATAAGGCAAACATTTCATCTCTGGAATCAAGCAGTGAACCTCCTCTGAACTTCTTCCAATGCAACATACCCCTCCTCAAGTAAGGGGAGCAAAACTGTACACAGTATTCCAGCTGCAGTCTCACCAATGTCAATATTCAATTTGCTTTCCTTATTACCTGCTGTACCTGCATGTTAGTTTTCTGTGACTCATGCACAAGGACACCCAGATTTCTCTGCACCGAAGCACCCCAAAGACTCTCTCCATTAGGTAATAAGTTACCTTTTCATTTTTCTGACCAAAATGGATAACTTCACACTTATCTATGTTAAACTCCATCTGCCACATTTTGGCCCACTCAGCTCACCTATCCATATCTATTTGTAATTTTCTTATTTCCTCATTGCAACATACTATCTCAGCTATTTTAGTGTCATCTGTAGATTTGGCTATAGCAACTTCTCTCCCTGTATCCAAGTTATTAATATAGGGGTTAATAAATAGTTGGGGCCTGAGGGCAGAACCCTGCGGTATACCACTAGTTACATCTTGCTCCCAGAAAAAGACCCATTATCTCATCTCTTTGCCTTCTGTCAGTTAACCAATCCTCGATCCAAGCTAATAAATTGCATGTAACATCATGTGATCTTACCTTGTGTTAACCTTCTGTGTAGCACCTCAGCAAATGTCTTCTTGAAGCCCAGATATACTACATCTGCAGAATGTAGATAATCTCAGTCCTAATTGACTGTCTCCTTACCCCGAGGCTGTGATTCCTGGTGTAAGGTTATATGTTGTCTCATGTCTAGAGGCTTAAATGACTGAATACATACATATATAGAGGATATTGTCCTGACCAGATCTTTCTTGCCAACTTCTACCAGGTTCACCAGCACACTCATGTGCTCTCTATGTCATACATGTTTTGAAACCAGAACTAGAGGGCACAGCCTCAAAGCAAAGGAGGGTCAGTTTAGGACAGAGTTGAGGAGGAACTTCTTCTCTCAGAGGGTGGTGAATCTCTGGAATTCTCTGCCCACTGAAGTGGTGGAGGCTACCTCGTTGAATATGTTTAAGTCACGGATAGATGGATTTCTGATCGGTAGAGGAATTAAGGGTTATGGGGAGCAGGCGGGTAAGTGGAACTGATTCACTTCAGATCAGCCATGATCTTATTGAATGGCGGGGCAGGCTCGAGGGGCTAGATGGCCTACTCCTGCTCCTATTTCTCATGTTCTTATGTTTTCCCAGTCTCACATGACCATTAATAGTCTCAAACATCCAAATGCTACACCTCTGAGTTTGAGATTACCTCTCCTTCTTTGGGCCCAGAGGGTATGGGCCCATTCCAATCAATCCCTCCTGATAGGACACCATTCTTGGTCAGAATCCAGCTCGTGATCCTCCATTGTCCAAAGATGTGCGGGTTAGGTTGATTGGCCATGCTAAAATTGTCCCTTAGTGTCCTGAGATATGTAGGTTAGAGGGATTAGCGGGTAAATGTGTCGGGATATTGGGGTAGGGCCTGGGTGGGATTGTGGTCGGTGCAGACTCAATGGGTCTCCTTCTGCACTGCAGGGTTTCTATGATTGCAACCTATCTAAAGCTACTATACTCTTCCATAGGTATGGAGACCAAAACTGTTCACAGTACTCCAGATTAGAAGGGTCGTGTGGACTCAAAACGTTAACTCTGTTTCTCTCTCCACGGCACTGCCAGACCTGCTGAGCTTTTCCAGCATTTTCTGTTATATTTCTGATTTCCAGCATCCTCAGTATTTTGCATTATTTTGTATACTAGGTGCGGTCTATTCTTATTACACTGTTCATGACCATTACTCTGTCTCCTATTCTAACACATTCTGTACCTGGACCACAATTCAACAAAGCCCCTCAACTCCCTCAATCATTCCTCCTTGTACAGGCTGGAATCATCAGGCTGCTGATTCCTGATTAGAGCTTTCTTAGAGCTCCGAAAGCTTGTGTGGCTTTTGCTACCAAATAAACCTGTTGGACTTTAAGCTGGTGTTGTTAAACTTCTTACTGCGATTCCTGATTAGGACAGACAGTATTGACTGTCTGATCAATCCTGCTGATGCCCAACATGATGATCCCTAGTTTTTCCCCTTGCGATATCATTTACACTGGCCCCTTCCCCCGGGGGTGTCCTATACATTCAAATGTATGAAAGTAGGAGCAGGAGTAGGCTACTCAGCCCCTCGAGCCATTCAATAAGACCATGGCTGATCTGATTATAACCTCAACCACATATTCCTGCCTACCGCCGATAATCGTTCTCCTCTTTGTTAATCAAGAATCGATCTAACTCTGCCTTAAAAATATTCAAAGGCTCGAAACAGAGACTCAAGTCCCTCAGATAAAAGTTCTCCTCATTTTTGTCTCAAATTGGCAACCCCTTATTTTGAAATAGTGACCCATAATTCTAGATTGTGAATCAAGGGGAAACATCCTCTCCAGGTGCACCCTGTTACTACTTCTCAAGATCTTAAAGGTTTCATTCAAGTCACTTTTTACTCTAAATTCTCGTGGATACAAAACAAACCTCTCCAACCTTTTCACGTAAGACAACCCATCCATCCCTGCTATTAGTCCAGTAAACCCCCTCTGGATTGCTTCGAACCTATTTACATCTTTCTTTAAATAAGGAGACCAATATTGTACACACTACTCCAGATGTGTTTTCACCAATGCTCTGAACAACTGAAGCATAACTTCCCTACTTTTGTAATCAAATCCCCTCCCAATAAATGATAACATTCTATTCACTTTCCTAATTACCTGCTGTTAAAATCAATAAATGTGTATGGGGAGGAATAATGCAGCAGCTTCTCATTTTACATTTAATAGGTTTATTCTTCATAAAGCTCAATACGAGTTAAGTTCTGTCCCCTACCCAACCTGTTCCAGCTGTAGCTATTTATACTGATTTGGAGATTGAGCCAATGATCATCACCTGTGTTTAAATGCATTTGGCTTCATAATGTAATTGCCAAAGCATGCAATTGTTGAGACATTGACAGCTCTAAGTTTAGCTCAGTTGGCTGGACGGCCAGTGATGCAGAGCAACGCCAACAGCAAGGGTTCAATTCCCATACTGGCTGAGGTTATGCATGAAGACCCCGCCTTCTCAACCTTGCCCCTTGCCTGAGACGTGGCAATCCTCAGGCTAAATCACCCCTAGTCAGCTCTCCCCTTTGAGCCTCTGGTCATTTGGGACTACAGCAACTTTACCTCATCTGAAATGGTATAGCTCAGTGGTAGAGCATTTGATTGCAAATCAAGAGGTCCCAGGCTCAAATTCAAGTGCCTCCTTTAGTGATTGATTGGCATGTTTTTTTGCCCAAAAGAAATGTAAGCTAGCCTTTTGTGATTGTGCACTAGGACACCCAGAACCTTCTACCCCTCAGAGCTCTGCAATCTCTCACCACTTAGATAAGAAGCCTCTTTTTTGCCTTCCTGACAAAATGGACAATTTCACAGTTGTCCACATTATATTCCATTTGCCAGATTTTTGCCCACTCACTTAACCTACGTTCCTTCGTATCCGGCTTAAGTCCTCTTCCCAACTTACTTTCCTATCTATCTTTGTGTTGTCAGCAAATGTAGTAACCCTATCTTCAGTCCCGTCATCCAAGTCATTTCTCTAAATTGTAAACAGTTAAAGCCCCAGCCTCAGCCATGGGGTTTTGAGCTGTGGAACAAGTGTCAAAGTGTGAGTGGAAAATAAAAATCAGAATAACTCTGATATAAGATTGAAAAGTGACCAAAATTCATACCATACTGCCGGGCATCCACACAGACATCATTGAAGCCTGTATTATTGTCTGTCACATATTTGATCGCTTGGCATGTGGACCACATGGTGTAGTAAATATAGACAGGCAACGCGCAGAACGCAAAAACTCCCATCCAGATAACGCCAAGGGCATAGGTCAGGAAGATGAACTGGAAGAGGAGGAGAGGTCAGTAAGAAAAGCAAGACATGAATGAGAGAGAAAGACAAAGAGAGAGAGAGAAAGAACAATCATTAGCAATTAGACATTTAACTGGCATCATGACCTAAGATGGGCCACAATCCATTTGAAATAGGTCAGTTATCAGATGAAATCTTCAGCCCCCACACGGCTCACTGTTAAACCTGAGCACAAGGTCAGTTACAATCTGCTCCAAAATTCTCAAACCAAACTTTGCAGGTTATACTACCCAAGGAGCTTTTATCAAATAAAAAAAAACAACACCCCACAAAACACATGGGATAAAGGACTGATCAAATACATTATACATAGGAAATTCTAGGATGTGAAAAGACCCAAGATCCAAGCAATCTATCTCAATAGCTACATGATACAATAAAGTGGAGTTGTTCATTCTTCTTAGCAAACAGGATGACTACAAAAGACACAAGATGAGGGAAGTCTCAAACTTTGTGGATGGATTAAAGGGAATGAGAGTTATTCCTTGAAATATGTGTACTCATCCCTTTGCATCAGCTTGATACAAACCTCTAAACCATTCCTAACTTTACAAAGAAACCCAATGAACATTGATCATATTGGTGTACGAATCAATCTACTCTGCTTAAAGTGGGCAATTTTGGTGCCCATGGAGTTTCGCCACGTGACAGCTGGTATAATCTGACATCTGAAAGAGATGGCAGGCAACCTGGTGAGGAGCAAGAGATTTAACTGCAATCACAGAGGGAGCCTTCATTCTGTGTCTCCCTATATATTATCTGCTGACAGTGCTGTTGTTCCTCAGTGCCTTGTGTATTCAGACTCTTAATTCTCAATAAGCCCAGGGACCATTCAAAGAACATGCAGACTGTGATGGGACAGGCAGAAAATATATGCAAATGGGTGAGTTAAATGAGCAGACTCCATACTCTCATCTCCGTCACTGGGAGATGAAAATGGAGCCTCAATGTGTCCCAACAAGGGATGGCGCAAATAGGACGGGAAACAAAGATATCGAGAGCTGCTCGGCTGTCCCAGAACTGTCAGTGTGTTTGGTATCTTTGCAATGGACATTAATGGATGGCGAATGCTTAAAGATAATAAGTGGTGGGGCCTGTATGAAAATCTATGGGAAGAGTGGGACAACAGAGATGGATGGAGCAGCCAAAGAGCAGGACAAAATCTGAAATAGAGTAAATCAGTGAATGTTTAAAACTTAACAAATGAAAGATATAATATACTGGCAGCAACAATGAGTTACTTTAGATTCTATAGGGCGAGAGACAGTGAAAAGTGACTGGGGCCTTAAGTGGAGTGAATTCTTATAACACTAGCCCATTAGATAGTAATAATCAAATCAAAACATTGCAGTGAGTGCAAGTTAATGGCATCATTGTAAAACTGTACTGATCATTGCTCCACTGCAATAACTAATTTATGTAGCACCTTTTATGTAGGGAAACATTCCAAGACACTTCATGGGAGGGTATCCAGTCACAACTCAAAACCAAGCCACACAAGAGAAATTGAAACAAGTGGTCAGAACCTCCACAAAGAGCTAGGTTTTAAGGCGTATCTTAAAAGGAGGAGGACAGTAGAGAGCTTTAGAGAGGGAGTTCCAGAGCTGGGAACTAGCCACCTGAAGTCACAGCCACCAATGAAAACAAGGGATGGACCAGAGTTGACAGAAGGTTAGATGGTTGGCGGAGGTTAAAGAGATAGGGAAGGGAGAGGTTATGGAAGGATTTAAACATGAGATAGAGAAGCTTATATTGGAAATGTTGGGCATTGGGAGCCAATTAAGGTTGGAGTCAGTTGTGGCTCAGATGTTAGCATGTTCCAGGTTCAAGTCTCATTGTAGGGATTGAAACAAAAATCAAAGCTGCCACTCCAGTGCAGCACTGAGTGCTTGACTGTCTTTTAGACAACATCTTAACTCAAGGCCCGAACTGTCTGGTCGGCTGAAGATAAAAGATGCCATGGCAAAGATCTCCTACAAATACATAAAGGGCAAAAGAGTAACTAAGGAGAGAGTAGGGCCTCTTAAGGATCAACAAGGTCACCTATGTGCGGATCCACAAGAGATGGGTGAGATCCTAAATGAATATTTCTCATCAGTATTTACTGTTCAGAAAGGCATGGACGTTAGGGGACTTGGGGAAATAAATAGTGATGTCTTGAGGAGTGTACATATTACAGAGGAGGTGGTGCTGGAAGTCTTAAAGCACATCAAGGTAGATAAATCCCCGGGCTTGATGAAGTGTATCCCAGGACATTGTGGGAGGCTAAGGAGGAAATTGCGGGTCCCCTAGCAGAGATATTTGAATCAGTGACAGCCACAGGTGAGGTGCCTGAAGATTGAAGGCTGGCAAATGTTATGCCTTTGTTTAAGGGCTGCAGGGAGTAGCTTGGGAACTAGAGGCCGGTGAGCCTAACGTCTGTAATGGGTACGTTGTTGGAAAGTATTCTGAGAGACAGGATCTACAGGCATTTAGAAAGGCAAGGGCTGAATAGGGACAGTCAGCATGGCTTTGTGAGTGAAAGATCATGTCTCACAAATTTGATTGAGTTTTTTGACGGGGTAACCAAGAAGGCAGATGAGGGCAGAGCAGTCGGCATTGCCTACATGAACTTTAGCAAGGCCTTTGACAAGGTACTGGATGGTAAGTTGTTGCATAAGGTTAAACCTCATGGGATCCAGAGTGAGGTAGCTAAATGGAAACAAAATTGGCCAGAGGGTGGTTGTAGAGGGTTGTTTTCAAACTGGAGGCCTGTGATCAGCAGTGTGCCTCAGGGATCGATGCTGGGTCCACTGTAATTTGTCAATTATATTAATGATTTGGATGAGAATTTAGGAGGCATGGTTAGTAATTTTGCAGATTGCACCAAAATTAGTGGCGTAATGGACAGTGAAGAAGGTTATTTAGGACTGCAATGGGTCTTGATCAATTGGGCCAGTGGGCTGATGAATGGCAGATGGAGTTTAATTTGGATAAATGCAAGATGATGCATTTTGGTAGATTGAACCAGGGCAGGACCTACTCAGTTAATAGTAGGGTGTTGGGGAGAGTTTATAGAACAAAGATCTAGAGGTACAGGTTCATAGTTCCTTGGAAGTAGAGTCACAGGTGGATAGGGTGGTGAAGAAGGGATTCGGCATACATGGTTTCATTGGTCAGAACACGGAATACAGGAGTTGGGACATCTTTTTGACGTTCTACAAGACCACACTTGGAATACTGTGTACAGTTCTGGTCACCCTATTACAGAAAAGATATTATTAAACTAGAAAAAGAGTGCAGAAAAAATTTATTAGGATGCTACTGGGACTTGATGGTTCGAGTTAGAAGGAGAGGCTGGATAGACTGGGACTGAGACTTTTTCCCTGGAGCGTGGGATGCTTAAGGGTGCTCTTATAGAGGTCGGTAAAATAATGAGGAGCATAGATAAGGTAGATAGTCAACATCGTTTCTCAATGGTAGGGGAGTCTAAAACTAAAGGGCATAGGTTTAAGTGAGAGGGCAGAAATACAGAAGGGTCCAGAGGGACCATTTTTTCATAGAGGGTGGTGAGTGTCTGGAACAAGTTGTCAAAGGTAGTAGTAGTAGAGGTGGGTATAATTTTGTCTTCTAAAAAGCATTTAGACAGTTTCATGGGTAAGATTGGTATAGAGGGATATGGGCCAAACACGGGCAATTGGGACTAGTTTAATGGTAAAAACTTGACGGCATGGACAAGTTAGGCCAAAGGGCCTGTTTCCATGCTGTAAACCTCTATGACTCTGTGACTGTAAGAGCAGGGGAGTTCTCCCTTGTTCCCTGGCCAATATTCATCCCTCAATCAATGTCAGGTTATCTGAATCAAACAGAGAAAGCTGAAAAAACTCAGCAGGTCTGGCAGCATCTGTCGGAAGAGGAAATAGAAATGCTGACGTTGTTTCATTCTGAATGGGCCATCAAACATGGGCTGAATAGCATCCCATTGTTAGCTATTACAGGAGCTGAGGGCAGGGAGAAACTTGAATTGTGAGAGGAAGGTAGGGAAGGAAGTGTTCCCAGACCAAATAGTTGTAAACAGAGATCAGTGTTCAGATTCCGGATTCTTCCATGCGGTGCAGGCTTTGAGTTACTTACAGTTGCACTGACACATCTGCCACACATGGTGGTCCTGAATTCTCCGAAGAGGGATCTGACGGCGCTGGTGGTGTAGAAACCCTCAGCCAGGAGAAGCACCCCATACAGGAAGAAGAACGATGCAGTGCCATAGATAACGTACTGGAACACCTGGATTCTGGCAGCAACAGATACAGCAGCTCATGTAAAAGATTCACAACTTCAAAATCTCGCTCATACACACTCCCCACAAGAGGGCAGATCACACAACAGATAGCGCAAAACATTCAGGCATGGTGTAGACTCAACACTCAAATGCCACAAGAGGAATTATAGGAACAGGAGGAGGCTACTTAGTCTCTCAAGACTCTTCCGTAATTCATTTAGATCATAGCTGATTTATATCCCAACTCTATTTGGCCACTTTTGCTACGTATTTCAATACCCTTACCCAACATAAAATAACTGATATCTGTTGGAAAAGTTTCAACTGTCCTCAGCATGCATAACCTTTTGGGGCACACAGTTCCACCTTTCTACCAAGCTGTGTGGGGAAAAATGCTCCCTGACTACCCTGACATCCCTGACACTGATTCTAAGTGCTGGGCGGACTTGAAACTGGGAATGTTTCAGATCCGACTTTTAGACCCATTCTCCCATGTGCACTCTGCCTGCAAAAATATCAGTGATTCCAAATCATGCTGCAGAAGCCGAAGGGGCAGGGTTAACGCAATCGAAACTCTGCAGCTCCGATCGGCGCCTCCAACTGCGCATGCACAGAAAAAAAAGATAGAATTCGGTTCCCCAGCCACATTGCTCCCGGGCCGGATAATACTTCCCGCTGGCCCCCACAGACATTGCTCCACTCCCCCAACATTACTGACCTCCTTATCCAAAGAACAAAGAACAGTACAGCACAGGAAACAGGCCCTTCGGCCCTCCAAGCCTGTGCCGCTCCTTGGTCCAACTAGACCAATCGTTTGTATCCCTCCATTCCCAGGCTGCTCATGTGACTATCCAGGTAAGTCTTAAACGATGTCAGCGTGCCTGCCTCCACCACCCTACTTGGCAGCGCATTCCAGGCCCCCACCACCCTCTGTGTAAAAAACATCCCTCTAATATCTGAGTTATACTTCGCCCCTCTCACCTTGAGCCCGTGACCCCTCGTGAACGTCACTTCTGATCTGGGAAAAAGCTTCCCACTGTTCACCCTATCTATCCCCTTCATAATCTTGTACACCTCTATTAGATCTCCCCTCATTCTCCGTCTTTCCAGGGAGAACAACCCCAGTTTACCCAATCTCTCCTCATAGCTAAGACCCTCCATACCAGGCAACATCCTGGTAAACCTTCTCTGCACTCTCTCTAATGCCTCCACGTCCTTCTGGTAGTGCGGCGACCAGAACTGGACGCAGTACTCCAAATGTGGCCTAACCAGCGTTCTATACAGCTGCATCATCAGACTCCAGCTTTTATACTCTATACCCCGTCCTATAAAGGCAAGCATACCATATGC
Source organism: Mustelus asterias (assembly GCF_964213995.1). Lineage (NCBI taxonomy): Eukaryota > Metazoa > Chordata > Chondrichthyes > Carcharhiniformes > Triakidae > Mustelus > Mustelus asterias. The sequence goes on along the minus strand of NW_027592471.1, from coordinate 35,307 downwards.
CTTCTTCACCACCTTCTCCACCCGTGTTGCCACCTTCAAGGATTTGTGGACTTGCACACCCCTTCCGCCATATAGACCGATCGTGAGCCCCTTCCCCCCCATCGATCTCAGGCAGAGTGGCAGTGGACATCCCCTTCCCTCCCCCCACTGATCTCAGGCAGAGTGACAGCAGATCCCTCCTTTGCCCCCCACTGAGCTCAGGCAGAGTGGCAGCGGACCCCCATTCCCCCTCACCAATCTCAGGCAGATTGGCAGCGGACCCCCCTCCACCCCCGATCTCAAGCAGAGAACTGTTGGATGCTAGGCACTTACCTCCTCACTAACTGGAGCGCCTGAATCGGACTTTTATGGAGCATGTCTGTTTTGCACCAATTCTGGATGGGCGAATGCAGTGGTAAAAGGGGAAGTGCTGGTAAGGTTGGGCGTGCAGCACATTAAGTCAGTTTAAATGCATGTAAATGGATTTAAATGACCATTTCGCCCATTTCGATCGAGGTCCCGATTGCGGACATTTTTGGACCTTGGAATCGGCATGGAGGTGAGCTCGGATTGCGCTACTTGCCTCACGCCCGACTTTACCAAATTTTCATGCCCGAAAATGGGCGCAACGCAATAGTAAAATCGGGCCCCTATGTCACCTGTTCTCATAGTTTAACCCTCTAAATCCTGGTATCATTCCCTGCACTGCACCCATTCCAAAGCCAATACATCTCTCCTCAGATATACGGTGCTCAGAGCTGCACACATAGGGTCCAATTTTACCATTACGAAAACCTGGTAAAGTTGGGGCATGAGGCGATTAGTGCGATCTGTGTCCACGTCTGCACAGATGCCCATTTTACCAAGGCCCGAAAATGGTCGCAATCCGAACCGCGCCCGAAATGGGCGCAACGTCAATTTAAATGTATTTGCATGCATTTAAATTGACTTAATGAGATGGATGCCCAATCTTACCAGCATTTCCTCCTTTACCATCACATTCACCCGTCCAGATTTGGCGTGAAACAGATATACTCGGCAAAGGTCTGTTTCGGGAGCTCCAGCTTCTGAAGAGGTAAGTTCAGAGCTTCCAACGGCTCTCCGACTCAGATCAGTAGTGGAGGGGGGGGGGGGGGGGGGGGGGGGGGAGAGGCAGGCCAGATCATTCTCTGGTGGGAGGAAGGGAGGAGGTGGTGGGTCAGATGACTTTCTGGTGGTGGGGTGAGGTGGGGGGGGGGGGGAGGGAGGGAGGCCAGATGGTTCTCTGGTGGGGGTGGGGGCGGGGGAAAGAGGGAGCCCCAATCATTCTCTGGTGGTGGGAGGGGAAGGGAGGCCAGATGGTTCTCTGGTGGGGGGAGGGGAGGGAGCGGGGGGGGGGGGGTCTGCTGCCACTCTGCGGGCAATCGGTGGGGGAGAAAGGGGACAGGGAGTCGCAATCGGTCTGGGTAGCGGGGGGAGGCTGGGTGGATAAGACGGACAGTTATGTTGTGGGGGTGGGGCAATATCTGTGGGGGCCTTCGCTCCGAGGCAGCTTTATCCGCTTTTTGCAGCCCGGGAGTAATGTAACAGGGGAACGTTTTCAATTTTTTTCCACTGCCCATGCGCAGTTGAAGTCTCTGATCGGAGCAGCGTTAAACCCCACCCACAGCGCGATTCAGACTCGTGATTTTTTTTTCAGGTTAAGTGCGTATGGGGGTGCCTGAGAACAGGATTACAAGTCGGACCTGAATTACACCCAGATTCAGCACTTCGAATCAAAATGGTAAAATAGCTCCCATAAAATCCCTACAGTGCGGAAAATTGGCCCAGTAATTTGGCCCATCGAGTCTGCACCAACTCTCCAAAAGAGAATCCCACCCAGGCTCTCTCCACCACCCTATCCCCATAATCCTGCACATTTACCATGGCTATTCCACCTAACCTACACATCTTTGGACTGTCCGAGCACCCAGAGGAAACCCATGCAGACACGGGGAGAACGTGCAAACTCCCCACAGGCAGTCATCCAAGGCCGGAATTGAACCCAGGTCCTTCGCACTGAGAGGCAGCAGTGCCAACCACTGAGCCACCATGCCGCCCATAGCATCTCTTTGCGATAAAGGCCAAGTCTTAATTAACCTTTTTGATTCCTATATTTGGTGCCCAAAATCTCCTTGTTCTGAGAAAACATCAGGTTTTGCTTTCTTGGGTCTTAAGTGACTTGCCCACACTGAACTCCATCACCCAGTTTTGCCTATTTACTATCTGTGTTGATGCCCTTTGGCAACTTTCTGCCCCCATCTACTTAATGCTAGTTGTGCCCACTTACTATCTGCGTCGATATTCTTTGGCAACTTTCTGCCCCTGTCTACTTAATGCTCTTCCTAATTTATTATCATGCACAAAACTAGTTCAACACAGAAGAGAAAGATGTTGAGATACTTACACATTTGCCAGGAGAGCATAGTCCATAAAGTCATTGGAGAAGTAGCGCTCAATGAGTCTCTCAGTTCCAGTCAGGGCCTCATGGCCACAGCCACAGAAAAGAGCCACTCCCACAAAACACAGGATAGTTGCAATGAGAGAGGCAAAGGGAACTCCCCTGAGGCACCTCACACAGCACTCCGAACAACCTGCAGGGAAAATAAATGACTGAGGTAATACAGGATATGCCCTACAACTCCCTCCATTATCACACCAATTCCCCATTACCACTCTCCTCACTCCTTTCCATTTACCATTCTTCTCTCCCGAAGACTAAAGGTTCCAGAATCAGACCCAGGTGATTCTTCTTTGCCTAACACCCAGAAGCATATTCTATGTACACGGAGTGGCCAGCTAGAGGTCTCCACTCTGCAATCCCTGGTGTGTCCGTGGGTGTGTGTGCGCACACATGTGTGTGAAGGCACGATCAGGGTCAGGTTAGTAGATTCTATGATTGAATGGTTTATAGATCACTGTCTAAATTTGCAAAGAAGATAGGAGTGCAATGGAAAGAGAGATAAAGAGACGGATAGGGCGTCATGGCACAATGGTTAGCACTGCTGTCTCACAGCGCCAGGGACCCGGTTTCGATTCCCAGCTTGGGTCGCCGTCTGTGCAGAGTCTGCACGTACTCCCCATGTCTGCGTGGGTTTCCTCCGAGTGCTCCAGTCCGAAAGAAGCGCTGGTTGGGTGCATTGGCCATGCTAAATTCGCCGTCAGTGTACCCGAATAGGCGCCGGACTGTGGCCACTAGGGGATTTTCACAGTAACTTCACTACAGTGTTAATGTAAGCCTACTTGTGACTAATAAACTTTAAAACTTTACTTTAGAAAGTTGGATTGAAAGAATTTCCTCAAGATTTATAAGAGCAAATACTTCAGACTCATTACTGAATGTATTTAAGGTTGTTTTCTAGATCAATATGTAGAGGAACTAACTCAGGACCAGGCCTTTTTAGATCTGGCATTGTCCAGTGAGAAAGGGCTGATTAATAACCTTGTAGTAAAGGAACCTATAGGGAACAGTGATCATAATATAATAGAATTGAGTTTTGAACATGATCTAATCAAATTCAAAACTAGGGTCCTAGATTAGAGAAAAGCAAACTATGCAGGATGAGGAGTGAGTTGGCAAGGTAGATTAAGAAACTACACTAAACACTGTAGATAAGCAATGGGAAACATTTAAAGAATTAATTCATAATTTGCAACAAATATATACTCCCTTAAATAATAACACCATGGGAAAAATCATCCAAATGATTAAAGAAAGAGGCTTATAATGAGTCTGATTGCTATCGATAAACACAATAACTAGCCCATAGCCACCAGGTGGAGCTCGTGTGTTGCTATTCAAAGTAAACTCTCTAAATTCTAAAATGTGGAAAATAGCAACAGACTTGACAAAATGAGTAGAAAATACCAAACCTGACCTTAAACCACTAACCATCCCCCACCCTCAACACACCAGACCCCAAGACTCCACAAAGCCTTATGGGTACCACACCCCTGACCTCCAAGTCCCATTTTGAGCACTGAACCTTAGTGCTCCAACTCTGAACAACCTTCCCCAACCCTTTCCAGTACTCGGCTTTGGGGAGTTAGGTCATGCAACATTTAATGTGCTACATATTTGAATATACTTTGGGTGAAGGCAGGCAAAAGCTGGGGGTGCAAATTAGAGCTGAATTTTACCTCACAGAAATGAATTAGCATTTATCAGGTGTCTTTCTCAGCCATAGGACATCTGAAAGTGCTTCACAACCAATGAAGTGTTTATCTACATTGTAGTCTAGAAAGAAAAGCAGCCAAATTGTGCACAGCAGGATCAGTCAAACAACAATGTAACGTCAACCAAATAGGGACACTTAATGAGGATTGTTGAGGTCAACTCTTGTTTAAATAGTGCTGTGGAACCTTATACAGAAAGGAGGGCAGATGAGACCTCAGTTTAATACCAAATGTTTGCACAGCCAACGGTGCAGCACTCCATGGATTGCTGCGATTTTTGTGTTCAAGGTTCTAGAATGGGACTCAAATTGGTTAAAAAAACGTGAATGAGTCATGAATAACTTTCTTTCAAAGGCCAGCCTGTACACAATCAGCAAAAAACATGTACAGGTGGAAATAAAGTACAGTTGAATCGTAAACAGAATCAGGAAAACACTTCATACCTCAAATTGTTCAGCATATGGATATTAAATGATTTACAAAGTGACATAAAACAGTGTAAGTTAATGGACAAAGTTAGAAAAGAGAGTTTAATGTGGCCAAATGTGAAATCTTTCACTAGACTCTTAATGGCAAATGGCTAGCAACTACAGCAAAATTAATTGAAGTCCATGCACACCAATCAATGAACAGTTAGTGACCATGGTTAAAAGAATGTCAGCCTTCATCTCAGGGGGTTGGAAGTCATGCTTTAGTTTTATGGAGCTGTGGTGAGACCCCACCTGGAGTAACTGCATTCAACTCTGGGCATCGCACCTCACACAGGAGATATCTTAGCGGGAGGACAGTGTAGATTCACCAAAATGATCCTGAGACCAAAAGGATTAAATTATAGGGGGTAGGTTGTATAAACATGGCTTGTACTCCACTCTGTTTAAAAGGCTCCGGGCTGATTTAGTTGAGGTGTTTAAGATGAGTAAAGGGTCTGTTATGGTCAATGGAGAGAAACTATTTCCTCTGGTGGGGGAAACAAGAACAAGGGTCAAAATGTTGAACTGATCACTGGGAAGCTCAGCAGCAAAATCTAAAGCATTGTTTTCATAGAAAGAGAAGTGAAAACCTGGAGCTAAAGTTTGAGACCGGTTGGGTCTGTTGGCTTGTATTGATCTTTTAAATACTGTACCAGACACATTAATAGATATTTGCTGTACTTGGGGAAATAGAGTACAGATGAGGCAGAGTTGAATAGCTGAGCAGACTCAAGGAGCTGAATGGCCTCCTCCTGTTCCCCTATTCCAGTCGAGTTTCGAAATTAAAGGGCATTGATGAATGCTTCAATTCAGAAGGAAATATTCAATGGCTGCAGCACATTAAGAACTGGTTAGAGCTGCAAGGGTAGCTGTGTAATCCCACAATCACATTCAAACTAGTTGGTGGAATCAACCCTGAAGCAAGTTAGGATGGAAATGAATGATGTCATACCTCAATGAGAATAGATTAGAGACAAGTTCTGCATATTGTGCTTCCATTCTGCACTGATCTGGGGCCGCTAGTTACAAAGGATCTTTTATTGGGTTCAAACCCTGGGCTTGAAACTCCGAGGCAGAGTTATTACTGATTTGGGGGGACTGCAAGGAACAAAACTGGAACTAACCTTTGGGTTATGAAATTGTGTTACCCTGGAAGGTAGGAACAGTCCCACCGCTTCCACCCCCATACTAAAAAGTGGCAGTCTCAGATGGCAGGCAGTGATATCAGGAATCCTTCCCCCATTCTTATACGATGTATTTAGCTGTAATGTTAACTTTGGGCCTGCAGCTCGGATTCTCCAGTCTCACTGCAGTGAATGGAGATTGGGCTGAGTGCCAAATTTTCTATTCCCACGGACAGTGGCGGCAGGGCATGAATGGCTGGAGAATTCCAGCCTCTGTTTCTCCCTCCACGATGCTGCCAGACCTGTTGAGTACTTCCAGCATTTTCACTTTGTATTACAAATTAATTAAAATTCCATTCATGGTCAGAGATTCAGTGATCGTTTAGGCAATGGTTAAATATGCTGTGCATTAACTGGTCAGCATTCATTGCACACATCAGCAAGATATTCAACCACAGGTGCAGTCATTGCGCAACCTGACATTATCCTCATCTGTAATTCAAGTGGGAGTCACTTTTTAAAAATTATTCACATAATATGGGAGCATTATTGGCAAAACCAGCATTTGTTGCCCATCCCTAATTGTCCTTGGGACAATTGAGTGGTTTTGCTAGGCCATTTCAGAGGGCAGTCATAAGTAAATCACATTCCTTTGGGACTGGAGCCACATGAAGGCCAGACTGGCTAAGTCTGGTATGTTTCCTCCCCTGAACTAGATGGCCTTATAGCACAATCCAGTAGTTACCTGGTCAACATTATTAAGACTGGTCTTTTATTCCAAATACATTTACTGAACTGAATTTAAGATCCCCAGTCACCAGGGTGGGACATGAACTTAGCTTTCCAGAGTATTAGTCCAGGCTTCTGCATTACTAGTCCTGTAACTTGTCCATTATGCTACTGTATTCAATATTTGATATTGCAGCATCTGCAGTATTTTGCTTTTATTTCAATATTTGAGCTAGCAAGGGCAACAAAAGATTGAAATCAGCCAGCTCATGGCAAACTAAAGTTTAAAGATCATTTCTTAGTGTCACAAGGAGGCTTACATCAACACTGCAATGAAGTTACTGTGAAAATCCCCCAGTTGCCACACTCCAGTGCCTGTTTGGGTACATTGAGAGAGAACTTAGCATGGACAATGGGCGGCATGGTAGCACAGTAGTTAGCACTGCTGCTTCACAGCTCCAGGGACCTGGGTTCGATTCCCAGCTTGGGTCACTGTCTGTGTGGAGTTTGCACATTCTCCTCGTGTCTGCGTGGGTTTCCTCCGGGTGCTCCGGTTTCCTCCCACAGTCCAAAGATGTGTGGGCTAGGTTGATTGGCCATGCTAAAAATTGCCCTTAGTGTCCTGAGATGCGTAGGTTAGAGGGATTAGCGGGTAAATATGTAGGGATATGGGGGTAGGGCCTGGGTGGGATTGTGGTCGGTGCAGACTCGATGAGCCGAATGGCCTCTTTCTGTACTGTAGGGTTTCTATGATTTCTATGAATGCACCTAACCAGCATGTCTTTCAGACTGTGGGAGGAAACCAGTGCACCCAGAGGAAACCCATGCAGATACGAAGAGAACGTGGAGACACCGCACAGACAGTGACCGAAGCCGGAAATTGAACCCGGATCTCTGGCACTGTGAGGCAGTAGTGCTAACCACTGTGCCACCGTGCCACCCAGATGATGTCAGTCTGGAACCTCCACATTACAAAAAGGCCCAGAGGATACCACAGACAGCTATATTCTTCCTGGTCCGACCACATGGCTGGGGTTTGCACCCTTCTGGACATGCGAAAGCCATTACATAAACCAGGCATCATGTCAGCCATGGTTCAATGATAGCACTCTCACCTCAGCCAGAGGGTGGTGAGTTCAAGTCTTACTCCAGAGACTCAAATGCATAATCTAGGCTGAAACTCCAGTGCAGTGCTGAGAGAGTGCTGCACTGTCAGATGAATCAATAAACCAAGGTCCCATTCTGCACTCAGATGAATGTAAAATATTCCACTGCATTACTGGAAAATTACCAGTGAAGTTCACCCCAGTGTTCCGGTCAATATTTATCCCTTACCCAATGTCACTAAATGGTCCCATCTAATCCTCATCACATTGCTAGGAACATGCTAATTGGTTTCAAAGTTTTAATAGTGACAACACTTCAATATTATTTCATTGACTGTAAAACACTTGAGGTACTGGAACTCGCTACGCAAATACACGTTCTTTATTTCCCCATTGGTCAGCATCAGCGCGTTGTGGGACTAAGCAATACCTCACATCTGAAGGATACAATAAGGCCAGAGGTGCGATGTCAGAGTGGACAGCGACATTGATGGCTGAGAGCTTTCAGAACACCCATCCCACACATGAACTGAGCAGGGCTGCTCATTATCAAGATCTGGGGAGTCATAGAGGTTTACAGCATTGAAACAGACCCTTCGGCCCAAAGTGTCCATGCCGACCTTTTTTTTAACCTCCTAAGCTAGTCCCAATTGCCCGCATTTGGCCCATATCCCTCTATACCCATCTTACCCATGTAAATGTCTAAACACTTTTTAAAAGACAAAATTGTACCCGCTTTTACTCCTACTTCTAGCAGCTTGTTCCAGACACTCACCACCCTCTGTGTTAAAAAATAGCCCCTCTGGATCCTATTGTATCTCTTCCCTCTCACCTTAAACCTATGCCCTCTAGTTTTAGACTTCCCTACCTTTGGGAAAAGATATTGACTATTTAGCTGATCTATGCCCCTCATTATTATATAGACCTCTATAAGATCACCCCTCAGCCTCCTACACGCCAGAGAAAAAAGTCCCAGTCTATCCAGCCTCTCCTTATAACTCACAAGGGAGCAGCCAGGATCTGAAGGATAGCAGGGGAGTCCAATGGAATCGCAAACATTAACCTGATTGACATTGCTTGACCTATTGAATACGGTGTGTGTCCCCCACCCCCACACCCCCCAACCGCCCCCCCCCCCCCCCTATCACAGATAGGAAGCAGCTACTGAAGAACTCGTCACCACACATACTGTTAAAATGCCTCAGGCACCCCTTGCTCTGCAGATCAAACGGTGCAAGTTTAAAGGGAATGCAGGAACAGAGAAACATACATCAATCCTTCAAGGTAGCAGAACATGTTGGGAAGGCTGGTAAAATAAGATCCTTGGTTTTATTAATAGAGGCACGTACAATAGCCAGGAAATTATGCTAAATCTATACAGAAAAGTAGTTTAGCCTCATCTGGTGCACTATATTCAATTCTGGACACTGCACTGTAGAAAGAATTCCAAAATCATGGAGAAGGCAGAGTGGAGATTTATTAGAATAATACCAGGAATGAGGGACTTTTGAGAGAAACTAAAGAAGTTAGATTTGTTTCCTTAGACCAGGAGGAAAGATGTGATAGGTGCTTTGAAAGAGCAAATAACTCTTTCCACTATTAGAAGGGTGAGTAACCAGGGGATACTGTTTGAATGCAATTGGAAAAGGAGCAGAGATAACATGCAGAAATCTTTATTTCTTTTATACCCTGGGTTGTGGCAAACTGGAACACTTTGCCTGAATGTGTGGTAGAAGCCGATTCAATATTAACTTTCAAAAGGACGTTAGATCCAACACTTGATAAGGGAATATTTTGCAGGGTCCTGGGCAAAAAGTAGGGCAGTGTGAGTGCGTGACTAATTAGATGGCTCTTCTAAAAAGCTAGTTACAGGTACTATGGGCTGCCTGGCTTTCTTCTGTGCTGTATGATTCAATGAGAATGATCACAGTCTGAACGGACAAGACTCGGGGAACAATTGGCGTTGTTCTGTGAAGAGTTGAGATTCAATGGAGCTCTGTTGAGTAGCGTAAACAATGCTCAGTGAGAGGAAGGCGGCTGATTCTGAACTCTGACCTTCAACAAAGGGATCATTCAGCACTAGCCAGGACAGCAGCTCCCACTCAACACTTGGCAAGAGGAGAAACAGCAAATGAACAACATCACACTCAGTGCAGTGCCAGTCACCACCTCAGTCACAGGGCTGGGAGGGTGGTGGAGACATGGAAATTCTCCCGTTTTCAAGCACTGGAGCTGCTTTCACCTCCTCAATCTCATTCACCCGACATATCCAACCCTCTGCGCAATTACATCTGATTCCTCCTGAAGGAAGGGTCTCTTGGCAGGGGGCGGTCTCACATGCTCTGGGTCACCTGTGCTATCTCACCAGTGTCTATTGCTTTGACTAGACCCTGTACTGGTCTCAGAGCAACTTGACCAACGTCCCATGGCCCACGCACTATCCTCAACCAACGCCACAGTCTCCACAGATGGTGGGCTGTGTGTGTTGGTGAGGGGGAGGGGGAGGAGTAGAATCCATTTTACAAGAGAGAGTGGAGAAGGGGATTCTGGTTGGTTGTCTTGCCCAGTTGTAGCTGCAGCCAACTGTATCCATTTGAACACTGAAGGCTAACTACAGTTACACAGGACACACTTGGAGCACTTTTGGACTCTTAGCCAAAGAAGGACACAAATGTCCTAGGAGCACAACAGACATTCAATGTGGGTCAAGGGAATTGTTTTATGAGGGTAAGATTTGATTGTAAGCATTCATTTATGGAATGTGGGCATCTCTAGGCCAGTATTTATTGCCCATACCTAATTGCCCTTGAGAAGGTGTTGGTGAGCTGCCTTATTGAACCACTGCAGTCCATGAGGTGTAGGTACATCCATAGTGCTGTTAGGAAGGGGTTCCAGGATTTTGACAGTAAAGAAACATTGATATATTTCCGCGTCAGGATGATGTGACTTGCAGGGGAATTTGCATGTGATAGCATTCCCTAGCATCTGCTGCCCTTGTACTTGTAGGTAGTAGAGATTGCAGGTGTGGAAGGTGATGTTGAAGCAGCTTTTGTGAGTTGCTGCAGTGCATCTTGTACATGTGGTGTGGCAGCTATGTGTATCACTGTGGAGGGAATGAACTTTTAATGAATGGGGTGCCTATCAAGAGGGCTATTTTGTCTTCCATGATGTTGAGCATTGAGTGTGTTAGAGCAGTTAGAGCATCCAAGTAAGTAGAGAATGCTTCATCGTACTCTATATTACAAACAGACTTGGGGGGTTGGAAAGCGAGTTACTCACACAGAATTCCCAGTTTCGAGCTGCTCCTGAAACTTCAGCATTTCTATAGCTAGTCCAGTTAAGTTTCTAGTTAATGGTGACCCCAAGATGTTGATAGTGGCAGATTCAGTGATTGCAATTCTACAGTGTATCAAGGGGAGATTGGGTCTGCTCATTGTATGGCATTCGTATGGCACTGTTATGATGCTCACGAAGGCCATAGGGAGTCACTGATAGATCTCCCTGTGAACTTTGTGGAGTAGGAGCTTCCTTATTGAGCGAGCGTAGGTTCACCCAATGAGAAGCAGCCAGCGGGGGTTTTTAAACCTGCTGCTCAACTTGGACTGGCGTTGTAGGCCCCCAGGTGTAGATTGTCTGACTGTGAGCTGCGAGTGTGGCTTTTCTCTTGGTGTACAATAAAGGGTGTTTGGTGATGGGAAACTGGCATTTCGCTGAATTTCTACATTGGCTACGAGATTATTTTTCTCCATCTCTCTCCAGACAACCTCCATAAGCCAATAATCTTCTCCTGTAAGAAAAAGAAATTGTGCCTCTTTTCAGGAAACTTGAACTTTATGATTCCAGTGGGGAAGACTGGGCCCAGTACACAGAGTGCATGTGTTACTTTTTCTGTGCTAACAACATCGAAGGAGATGAAAAACAAAAAGTGATATTGTTGACAGCATGTGTGGCCCCGACTTTGAATGTGGTAAAAAGCCTAACCTATCCGGATGTCCCGACTCAAAGTTTTAATGACCTGGTTAGACCTCTGTGACCTGAAGCCCTCTGTAATCCTCCAGAGATATTGTTTCAACATGGCTGGGTGAACTCCTGGGAAATATGTCACTGAGTTCTTGGTTAGGATGTGGAAATTGGAAGAACATTGCGAATTCTGACTGCCCCTTAATGAAATGTTGCAAGACAGATTGATATGTGGCATAAATGAGAATGCAGAAAAAGTGGTTCAGGAAGTACAGAGGGCATCAAGCAGCAATATCCTCCAACTAGGGGGAGGGACCTCGTATAATCAGGCCTCAATGGAGAGTGCTTGTGTCAGTCAGGTGCTAAAGGGACCCTTTTGATGCAAGAACCCTAATATCACCACCAGTCATGGAAAGGCAGTAACGACCTCAAGAATATGAAAGAATATGTGCCAGAAAGGTGCAGTTGCCAAACAACAACTTAATGCAAACAAGTCAAAGGACACAGCCACAGTGACCTTTCAAGAACAGGCAAAATACATGCTGCCTAGGAAGAAAGTCAAGGCTGGTGCCTGAGTGTACCATATAGCTATCCCCTCTTCCAGAGACAGGGGAATTATAACTGAATCATATTGTAACAATGAAAGTTACCCCAATAATGGTAGAAATACTGGCAAACAGCCATCACTTGAAGATGGTGGTGGGCACAGGTACTGCAGTCTCCATTATCAGAGAACAGACATATAAGCTTCTTCTCCAATCTGGCACCCAACTCCTGAGGTTGGAAGATACGAAAGCCAGGATGGCCACCAACATGGGGGAACCTTTACAAATAAAAGGCATCACATTGGCCCCAATGACTTATAGACAGCAATCAACTCGTCTCCCACTCATTGTTGTACAGGGGCATGGACCAAGCCTCATGGGGAGAAACTGGCTCCAGCAGATTTGGCTCAACTGGTTGGGAGATCTTCAGGTCAGGCATGGAGGAACTGTAAGAAGCTATCAGTAGATACGCTGATGATCTTCAAGAAGGCCTGGCAAAAATAAAAGAGGCCAAGCCCAAGACCTATGTTGACCTTAATGCTACACCTAGGTATAGTCGCATACCCCATACTGGAGAAGGTGGAAACTGAACTAGGGCACCTTGAAAGTTTAGATATAATAAGACCTATGCAATTTGCAGAATGGGTCACACCCATAGTGCCTGATCCTAAGCCCGACAAGTCAGTTTGTCTTAGTGAGTACTATAAGCTAACAGTCAATCAGGTCTCCAAACTTGATAGGTTCCCCATAGCCCAAATCGAAGATCTGTATACCAACAGGTGACAAGACATTCTCCAAGTTGGACATAAACCATGCCCATCTTCAGCTTGAACTGGACAAGTTTTCCTGGAAATGTGTGACGATCAACATGCAAAAGGGATTCTACGACTATACTCGCTTGCATTTTGGGGTGTCGTCAGTATGTGCCATTTTCCAAAGAGTTATGGAGAACACTTCTATTCTAAACATCCTCCAAGGGCTACCCAAGGTAGCAGCATACTTAGATGAGTAAGTAAGTAAGCTCCCCTTGTTCATGGGAGCTTCGGAACAGGAACACTCGGGCAACTTAGAAGTCTTGCAGTGATTTACTAGTGTGGGAGTTTGCTTGAAGAGGCTGAAGTATTTAGGCTACCAAATAGATGGCAAGGAGCTCCATCCAGTAGAAGATGAGGTAAAGGTCACCAAGGAAGCACCAACCCCAAGGAACACCATGGGGTTGAAATCCTTCCTGGTATTAGTAAATTGTGGAAATCTTATCCCAATCTTGGCTTCCATCCTGGCCCCCTTCGATGCCCTGCCACAAAAATACCAGAAATGGTCTTGGGAAGCTCTGCAGGCAGAGGCATTTTAACAACTGGCCTATTTTTAACCTAGGAAAGAACTTCTATTAACTTGCGACACTTCCCTAAATGGGTTTGGGGCAGTGCTGTCACATTACTTCAAAGATGGGACAGAAAAGCCCATTGCATATGCCCCCAGGGTCATTTTGGACATGGAGTGATAATATTCTCAGATTGACAAAGGGTTGCTGGTCATATTTGGTGCGAAAAGTTGACGCTTTGTTACAGTTATCAACCATAAGCCGTTACGGAGTCTTTTCAAAAAGGACAAGGCAATCCCCCCGATTGCCTGCTCAGATACAGCAATGGGCCTTGTTTTTGACGCCAAATATCTTCTAGAACACCATCCTGGAATCCGCTTATGCACTGAGTCACCTCCTATTGCCCACAAGTTGGCTTCTTTACCAGCAGTAGATGAGTCTGAATTTTTTGGAGACTTTGCCAGTGTCAGCAAGGCTGGTTGAAGCCTAGCCCCAAAAAGATCCAACCTTATTCAAAATAAGGCATATGATCTGATACAATGAATTCCAAGGATGACCCTCAGAAGAAATTAAACCCTATCTCATTAAGAAAGATGAACTTCATATTGAGAATGGGATCATTCTTTGGTGGTCCCGAATAGTTGTTCCGCCCCCGAGAACAATGTCCAATATTAACGGAACTACATAATGGTCACCCAGGAGTATCAAAAATGAAGATGCTGGCTAGGAGTTACGTCTGGTGGCCCGATCGCAAATCTGACATCACAGACTTGGTGAAGCGACATGACCTGTGCCAGGAAAATCAAAACCACCCTCCTTCAGCCTCCATTCCCTATGGGAATGGACTGGCAGGCTATGGGTGCATGCACACGTGGACCTTGCAGGTCCCTTTATGGGTTTTATATTTTTAATCATGGTGGACGCCAACTCCAAGTGGTTGGAGGTGGGCCGCATGAGCTCCACAACTTCTCAGGCTACGATCGAGAAATTGCGGCAAAGCTTCAGCGCACACAAAATATCAGAAGTCCTTGCTTCTGATAATGGCACAGCCTTTATTAGCGGTGATTTCCAAAACTTTGTGCTCTCCAGTGGTATCTGACACATCTGGACTGCACCTAGGAGGCGAGGGAAGAGATTGCAGAGCCTCTGGCGATGATATTTGAGTCGTTGATGGAGACGGGAGAGGTGCCGGAGGATTGGAGGATTGCGGATGTGGTTCCTATTTTCAAGAAGGGGAATAGGGATAGCCCAGGAAATTGCCGACCGGTGAGTCTAACCTCAGTGGTTGGTAAGCTGATGGAGAAGATCCTGAGGGACAAGATTTATGAGCATTTAGAGAGGTTTAGTATGCTCAAGAATACTCAGCATGGCTTTGTCAAAGGCAGATCGTGCCTTACGAACCTGGTGGAGTTCTTCGAAAATGTGACTAAACACATTGACGAAGGGAAAGCAGTGGTAGATGTGGTTTATATGGATTTTAGCAGAGGCATTCGATAAGGTCCCCCATGCAAGGCTTCTAGAAAAAGTGAGAGGGCATGGGATCCAAGGGGCTGCTGCCCTGTGGATCCAGAACTGCCTTGCCCAAAGGAGTCAGAGAGTGTAAATAGATGGGTCTTTTTCTAAATGGAGATCATAGAAATCATAGAAACCCTACAGTACAGAAAGAGGCCATTCAGCCCATCGAGTCTGCACCGACCACAATCCCACCCAGGCCCTAGCCCCATATCCCTACATATTTTACCCACTAATCCCTCTAACCTACGCATCTCAGGATACTAAGGGCAATTTTTAGCATGGCCAATCAACCTAACCTGCACATCTTTGGACTGTGGGAGGAAACCGGAGCACTCGGAGGAAACCCACGCAGACTCGAGGAGAATGTGCAAACTCCACACAGACAGTGAGCCAAGCTAGGAATCGAACCCAGGTCCCTGGAGCTGTGAAGCTGCAGTGCTAACCACTGTGCTACTGTGCTATCGGTCACCAGTGGTGAGCCCCAGCGGTCTGTTCTGGGACCCTTGCTGTTGTCATTTTCATAAATGACCTGGATGAGGAAGTGGAGGGATGGGTTGGTAAGTTTGCCGATGACACGAAGGTTGGTGGGGCTGTGGATAGTCTGGAGGGATGTCAGAAGTTACAGAAGGACATAGATAGGATGCAAGACTGGGCGGACAAGTGGCAAATGGACTTCAACCCAGATAAATGCATCGTGGTCCATTTTGGTAGGTCAAATGGGATGAAGGAGTACAATATAAAGGGAAAGACTCTTAGTACTGTAGAGGATCAGAAGGACCTTGGGGTCCGGGCCCATAGGACTCTAAAATCGGCCCCGCAGGTGGAGGAGGTGGTTAAGAAGGCGTATGGTGTGCTGGCCTTTATCAATCGAGGGATTGAGTTTCGGAGTCCGGGGATAATGATGCAGCTATATAAGACCCTCGTCAGACCCCACTTGGAGTACTGTGCTCAGTTCTGGTCGCCTCATTACAGGAAGGATGTGGAAAAGATTGAAAGGGTGCAGAGGAGATTTACAAGGATGTTGCCTGGATTGAGTGGCATGCCTTATGAGGATAGGCTGAGGGAGCTCGGTCTTTTCTCCTTGGAGAAACGTAGGATGAGAGGAGACCTAATAGAGGTGTATAAGATGTTGAGAGGCACAGATCGGGTGGACTCTCAGAGGCTTTTTCCCGGGGTGGAAATGGCTGCTATAAGAGGACACAGGTTTAAGGTGCTGGGGGGTAGGTACAGGGGAAATGTTAGGGGGAAGTTTTTCACACAGAGGGTGGTGGGCGAGTGGAATCGGCTGCCGTCAGTGGTGGTGGCAGCAAACTCAATAGGGTCTTTTAAGAGACTCCTGGATGAGTACATGGGACTTAATAGGATGGAGGGTTATAGGTAGGCCTAAAAGGTAGGGATATGTTCGGCACAACTTGTGGGGCCGAAGGGCCTGTTTTGTGCTGTAGTTTTTCTATGTTTCTATCACTCATAATCAAATGCACTGGCAGAATGGGCAGTACTAACCTTCCAAAATGGCATGAAGAAACAACTGGCGGCACCCATGGATTTCTGTTTGATTACAGGATCACACAACAACAGCTGTTGTCCCAATGGAGCAATTGATGGGATGATGGCATTGTACCAGATTAAGCCTGCTATTCACAAACTTGGCAGGGAGGGCAGAGTCACAACAAGAAAACCAAAAAAGGAAATTACGATTCTACAAGGACAGAAAGAACTTTCACAGCGGGACCTCTGACTCACATGAGAAACTTCAAGGATGGTCCTAAATGGGTCCCTGGGATCATTATGGAGAAATGGGACCAGTATCTTACAAGGTCAATCAATGTCCAGTTGTTTTACCCTGGACTATCTCAGTGCCCGGGAGTCCATACTCAAGCAGGCCTCACTACCGGCCATGGAGATAGCCACTGCCAGTGAGTGTCAGCCCTCAGCTCGAAGCCCTCCAGATTGTGCAAATATGGACTCAGAGATGGAGGCTGAAGAAGTGGGCCTCCGGGCTGAACCAGAACTTAAGGAGGAACCTATATCTGTAACCCTACGATGCTCCCTCCAGAAACGAAGGTCCTCTGTTCAGTTTATACTGCCTGACCCATCTCCGGACCTTAGACCGACCACTAAATGGTGAAAAGGACTTTCTTACAGTGGGGGTGCTAGGCGAGACTCGGACCTAAAGAGGGAGGGATGTTATGGGTGGCCACAAAGGCCACGGGAGATCATCGATAGATCTCCCCTTGAGCTTCGTGGACTATGAGCTTCCCTGAGCGAGCATAGGTTCACCCAATGAGAAGCAGTCAGCAGAGGTTATCAAACCTGCTGCTCTACCTGGACGGGTGTTGTAATTCCTGGGGTGCAAATTGTCTAGTCGTAAGTCACAGCGATGGCCCTTCTCTTTGGTGCAGGGAAACTGCCATCTGGCTGAATTACTACAAACACCAAAATTACTTGTCAGTTTTTAGCCCAAGCCTGAATGTTAACCAGGTCTGGCTGCATGTGGGCATGGATTATTTCAGTATTTGAGATACTGAACACTGTACAATCATTAGTGGCCATCCCCACTTCTGACCTTATGATAGAAGGAAGGTCATTGAAGCAGCTGAAGATGGATGGGCCTTGGACATTACCTTGTGGAACTCCTGCAGTGATGCCTTGGGGCTGTTGCTTGCTTAGATTATTATATTTCATAGAGTTCAGAAAAATAAGAGGCGATCTAATCAATCCTTGAAATTCTGAAGGGGATTGAAAGGGTAGATGCAGAGAGAAATGTTTTTCCTCGCTGGGAAATGTAGAACATAGGGTCACTGACTCAGAATAAGGGGTGAGCAATTTAGGACAGAGATTAGATCAAATTTCTTCACTCTACCCCTGAGAGTTGGGAAGGCTGAGCTGCTGAGTACGTTCAAGACAGAGGCTGATAGTTCTTCTACTAAGGAAATGAAGGGTTCTGGGATAAAGCAGGAGGTCAAAGATCAGACACAATCTTGTCAAATGATGGAGCAGGTTCAAAGGGATGAATGGTCTCCAGTTCTTATCTCTTATTTGCTGCTTGGCATTCATCGTCCCTGTCGGATCAGTCAATGTAACACAGGGCAAAGATGAAACCAGAGTGTTTACTGTACTGGGTGGATCAGTGCTATTACAGTAAGCTGCTATGGAGCAGGAGGCTGAGCTCAGACGTTATTGCTTTGGGTACAGCTCTGGCCAAGGGCTCTGCACATGAAACCCTAACTGTTTAAGGAAATAATTGCATCGACCTGGTTTGTATTCCTTTGAATATCGACGGTCGAAAGGCAATCTGTTCAAAGCGTTTGAAAGCATTAAAGATTCAGTCGGGAGTCAGTTGGAGATTTGAAGGCTAGTATTATAGAACATAGAACAGTACAGCACAGTACAGGCCCTTCAGCCCACGATGTTGTGCCGAACCATTTCCGAAACCAAGATCAAGCTATCCCACTCCCTATCATTCTAGTGTGCTCCATGTGCCTATCCAATAACCGCTTGAAAGTTCCTAAAGTGTCCGACTCCACTATCACAGCAGGCAGTCCATTCCACACCCCAATCACTCTCTGAGTAAAGAACCTACCTCGTACATCCCTCCTATATCTTCCACCACGAACCTTATAGTTATGCCCCTTAGTAACAGCTTCATCCACCCGAGGAAATAGTCTCTGGACATCCACTCTATCTATCCCCCTCATCACCTTATAAACCTCTATTAAGTCGCCTCTCAACCTCCTCCGCTCTAAAGAGAAAAGCCCGAGCTCCCTCAACCTTTCCTCATAAGACCTACCCTCCAAACCAGGCAGCATCCTGGTAAATCTCCTTTGCACTCTTTCCAGTGCTTCCACATCCTTCTTATAGTAAGGTGACCAGAACTGCACACAATATTTTTGATGGATTTTACTTCGGGATGAATATGAAGGAATATGCAGCAAAAGCAAGGAAGTAGAGTTGAGGTCCAGATTGACTTTAGGCTGGAGAATACACTCCCCCCACAGCAGGCAGGTTAAACCCAATGGGTGTCTTGCCCACCACCCAACTGCCTGCACTGCCCTACCTCAATTAAATGAGAGCTGTCACGTGTCTTTGGACCTATTGAGGCCTGAGGCTTAGGTTGCTGACCTGAAACATTAACTCTTTCTCTCTCCACAGAGGCAGCAGTTGTGTAGTGGTATTGTCACTGGACAGGTAATTCAGAGACCCAGGGTAATGCTCTGGGGACCAAGGTTCGATCCCACCGTGGCAGATGGTGAAATTTGAATTCAATAAAAATCTGAAATGAAAAGTCAAATGTTGACTATGAAACCATTGTTGATTGTCGTAAAAACCCATCTGGTTCACTAACGTCCTTTAGGGAGGGAAATCTGTTGTCCTTACCTGGTCTGGGCTACATGTGACTTCAGATCCACAGCAATGCGTTTAACACTTAACTGCCCTCTGAAATGGCCTAGCAAGACACTTAGTTCCAGGGCAATTAGGGGTGGGCAATAAATGCTGGCCCAGCCAATGACACCCACATCCCCTGAATGAGTAATAAGGCTTGCTCAGTATT
Source organism: Mustelus asterias (assembly GCF_964213995.1). Classification (NCBI taxonomy): domain Eukaryota; kingdom Metazoa; phylum Chordata; class Chondrichthyes; order Carcharhiniformes; family Triakidae; genus Mustelus; species Mustelus asterias. The sequence continues at coordinate 15,812 of NW_027592471.1, read as the reverse complement.
CCCAGCATTGTCACTTTTTAATTTCAGATTTCTGCAGTATTTTGTTTTTTGTGTTTTAGTTCAGAATAAACTGGGCAAATTTGTCAATGGGCAAAAAAACACAAGATCACTGGGAGGTATGCAAAATTAATTTAATGTGATCCAGTACCAGTTTATTTCTCTAAAAGGCAAGTGCTTTAATTATCAAAAAAAGTCTTGGACACTAAGGCCCTTAGTGGCTCGTAAGATCGTGCCCGAGACCAACGGGGAAAGCCGTTCCGCGAACCTCGCCCACCCCGATTTCGGGGTGGCCATGTTGGTAAAATCAGGGCCTAAAGTGGTAATAGAAAATTTAAAAAATAAACATTCGTAAAGTCAAAATCAAAAGAGCACTGGAAATGGGAAAGATACAGAAAATCCAGCAAAGTGTGACTAAACTGATAATTATAGCTCCAAAAGGGAATATGTAAAGAAACTTGCCAGGAGTATCAAAATCAAGAGAAAAATTATTAGTTACGTTCGCAGAAAGAGAATGGTCAGGAACAATAAAGAAGGAAACAGCAGACACATTGAATAAATTACAGTAAATGAAGAGATCAGCATGCCAGCATCCCAAGGAAACTCGTACTGAATCAGGGTCAGGGGCTCATGAAAACCAACATAAGAAAAAGGTAATTAGCGATTAGTAACAAATACGATTCCTCACCAGCAACACACATCCCATAGAAATAACAAATACTCAGGATCAATTGTTTCCCATCCCAGGATGTTAATGGAATTAGCTGCAGGTAAAATTGTATTTTTCCAAAGTTCTCTCAGTTAGGACACCAAATTAAGAAGCAGAACCTCAAAGATCATAATCTCTGGATTATTACTTGAGCCACACGTAAATTGGCATAGGAGAAATCAGATTAGAGGAATGAATGTGTGGCTCAAAGACTGGAGGGAGAAATGGGTTCGGGTTCATGGGGCATTGGCACCAGTACTGGGGAAAGTGGGATCTGTACCATTGGAACTGTCTATACCCGAGCCGTGCTGGAGCCACATAACTAGGGAAATAGAGAGGGTTTTTAAGTAACGAGGCAAGAAGATAGGATAAACGAAGAGATGAAGCAAAAGAGAAAGGTTTTATTATGGAAAATTAAAAACAGACAATGACAGGAAGGGACAGAGAGGATAAATCTAAAAGTAAATCAACAGATGAAACTAGAAATTATAAAAAGAATAAAAGGATCAAACTAAAAGCTCTCCATCTGAATGCACACAGCATTAGAAACAAAACAGATGAACTGACAGTGCACAAAGAAATAAATAAGCACAATTTGATAGCCATTACTGAGATATGGTTGCAGAAAGACATGGATTTGGACCTGAATATTGAAGGGTAAAGTATATTTAGCAAGGACAGAATACTAGGAAAAGGAGGAGGGGTGGTTCTGTTAGTTAATGATAGTATTAGCAAAATAGAGGGGGATGATCGATGTTCACAAAACCAGGACGTGAAACGGTTTGGTTAGAGATGAGAAATAGTGAAAACAGGAAGTCACTTGTGGGATTCATATACAGGCTCCCTGACAGTAACCTCCTGGTAGGGTGGAGCATAAAGGAAGAAATAATTGGAGCTGGTCAGAAAGGCACGCTAATTTTAATCTACATATAGACTAGAAAAGTCAGGTGACAAAGGTAGCCCAGATGAGGAGTTCATAGAATGTTTCTGGGATAGTTTTTTTTAGAACAGCAAGTCCAGGTGCTAACCAGAAAGCAGGCTGTACTGTACCTGGTATTGGGCAATGAGTTGGGATTAATTAATGATCTCAGTGAACATGCCCCTAGGTAGCAGTGGCATAATATGATTGAATTTTATATTCAGTTTGAGAGAGAGAGTAGTGGGTCCATGACAATATTTTTAAACTTAAATAAGGGCAATTATGAGGACATGAAGGCAGAGCTGGCTAATGTGAATTGGCAAATTATGTTAAGTCAATAGCAATGATGTGGTAAATATTTGATGGATATTTTCAAAATGTACAGAACAGATACAATCCAACAAGAAAGAAAAAGTCCAAGGAATGGACCACCATCCATGATTAACTAGAAAGGTTAAAGATAGTATCAAACTTAAAGAAAAAGCTTATAATTGTGCAAGACAGGTGCAAGGTCAGAATTAAGATTGGACAGAGTACAAGAAACAGCAAAGGATGACCAAAAGATTAATAAGGAGGGCAAATGAGAGTATGAGAGAAAGATGGCCAGAAATATGAAAACTAATAGTAAGGGTTTTATAAATGTTTTCAAAGGAAACAAGTTAAAAAAGTAAGTACTGGTCCTATAGAAAGTGAGTCTGGACAAGTGATAATGGAAACAAGAGATAGCAAATGAATTGAACAGGTATTTTGCTTCAATCTTCACTATAGAGGATACAAGTAACATCTCAGTGGTTAGCACTGCTGCCTCTCAGTGCCAGGGATATAGCGAAGCTACAAAAAGACATTGATAGGTTAAGTGAGTGGGCAAAGATTTAACAAATGGAGTATAAATGTAGGAAAATGTGAAATTTGTCCATTTTGGCAGGAAGAATAAAGGTAGCATATTATACATACATAGAAATATACAAAGAAAATAGGAGCAGGAGTAGGCCATTCGGCCCTTGAAGCATTTTCTGCCATTCATTATGTTCATGGCTGATCATCAAATTCAATATCCTGATCCTGACTTCCCCCATATCTCTTGATCCTTTTGGCCTGACGAGGCTATATCTAATTCTTTCTTGAAATCACATAACATTTTAGCCTCAATTACTTTCTGTGATAGTGAGTTCCACAGATTCACCACTCTCTTGGTGAAGAAATTTCTCCTCACCTCAGTCCTAAAAGGTTTATCCTTCATCCTCAAACTGTGACCTCCAGTTCTGGACTCATCCACCATCTGGAACATTCTTTCTGAATCTACCCTGTCTAATCCTGTTGGAATTTTATCAGTTTCTATGAGACCCTCTCTCACTTTTCTAAACTCCAATGAACATAATCCTAACTGACTTAGTCTCTCCTCATTCACAGTTCTGCCATCCCAGAAATAAGCCGGGTAAACCTTTGCTCTACTCCCTCTATAGCAAGGGCTTCCTTCCTCAGATAAGGACACCAAAACTGTACCTGAAACTCTAGGGTGTGGCCTACCAATGCCCTGTACAATTTAAATGGTGAGACATTACTGAGCTCTGAGATGCAGAGGGATCTGGGTGTCTTACTGTCTGAATCACAAAGGACTAGGGTGCAGGTACCAAAAGTAATTGGGAAAGCTAATAGAATGTTATCATTCATTGCAAGTGGGATTAAATACAAGAATAGGGAGGTTATACTTCAGTTGTTCATGGCACTAGTGAGACTACATCTGGAGTATTATGTACAGTATTCATCACCTTAATCAAGGAAAGATGTAAATTTGTTGGAAGCAGTTCAGAGAAGGTTTACCAGTCTAATACCAGGAATGGGCGGGTTGTCTTATGAGGAGAGGTGGAACAGATTAGGCTTGTATCTGCTGGAGTAAGAAGTGACTTGATTGAAACATATAATATCCTGAGGGGTCTGATATTGCCCATTTAAAATAGAGATGAGGAGAATTTGTTTTCACTCAGAGGGTTGTGGATGGAACTCTCTTCCTGAGAAGGCAGTGGAAGCAGAGTTTGAATATTTTTAAGGCAGAGGTGGATAGATTCTTAGTAAGCAAAGGAATAATATGATAGGGTTGGTAAGAAGGCGTACGGTGTGTTAGCTTTTATTGGTAGCGGGATTGAGTTTCGGAGCCAGGAGGTCATGCTGCAACTGTACAAAACTCTGGTGCGGCTGCACTTGGAGTATTGCGTACAGTTCTGGTCGCCGCATTATAGGAAAGATGTGGAAGTGTTGGAAAGGGTGCAGAGGAGATTTACCAGGATGTTGCCTGGTATGGTGGGAAAATCATATGAGGAAAGGCTGAGGGACTTGAGGTTGTTTTCGTTAGAGAGAAGGTTAAGAGGTGACTTAATAGAGGCATACAAGATGATGATCAGAGGATTAGATAGGGTGGATAGTGAGAGCCTTTTTCCTGGTGATGGCTAGCACGAGGGGACATAGCTTTAAATTGAGGGGTGAGAGATATAGGACAGATGTTAGAGGTAGGTTCTTTACTCAGAGAGTAGTAAGGGCGTGGAATGCCCTGCCTGCAGCAGTAGTGGACTCGTCAACATTAAGAGCATTCAAATGGTTATTGGATAAACATATGGATGATATTGGAACAGTGTAGATTAGAGGGGCTTTAGATTGGTTTCACTGGTCGGCGCAACATCGAGGGCCGAAGGGCCTGTACTGCGCTGTAACGTTCTATGTTCTATAATAGGTTATCAGGGATAGGTGGAATGTAGATTTGAGGTTACTATCAAATCAGCTATGATTTTATTAAATGGTGGAGCAGGCTCAAGGGGCTGAATAGACGACTCCTGCTCCTTGTCTCTATGTATGTTTGTATATGCATATAACACTGAGCCACATAAACAGATACTGGGGCAGAAAGCCAGAGATGTGGGTTTTATGGGAGAAAAAGTGTGATCGAGCAGTGGAAGAGTTTAGGAAGGAAATTCCTGCGCTTAGGGTCTTGGCAGCTGAAGGCACAAGTTGGTGGGGGGGGGGGGGGGGTGTCAAGTTGATGGGGGGGGGGGTGGGGTGTTGCAGGGATGGTGGAGATTACATTGGTGGGGGGGGAAGAGAAGCCCTTGAGGGGTCTGAAAACATTAATTTTAAAATTGAGGTACTGTTTTAACTGGGAGTTATCGTAGGTCAGCGAGCTCAGGGGTGATATGTAAACAGGACAGGGTGCGAGTCAGGAGATAGTCGGTAGTGTTGGATGACCTCAGGTATTTAGATGATAGAATGTGGGAGGCCGATCAGTTGAACCTAATGTTTGAACCCATTTATATGCTCTCCATCATGGAGAAGTTCTCGTACAACCACCACAACATCCCTGCCATGAATCATCAGCTGCTGAAACTTATATTCACGCCATTGTTACTTCCAATTGCTGTTCACGTGCTCTCATAGTCACACTCTCATCTTCCACAAACATCAGTTCACCAAAAGCCCTGCTGCCTTTGTCCTAACTGATACCACATGTTGAATGTCCAGCGCCCCTGTGCTTGCTGGCCAGCACTGCCTCCCACTCTAGCAATGATGTCTCCACCTCAGGTTTAAATCCCTCCATGGCCTCAGCACTCCCCAATCTCCTTCAGCCCTTGAATAAAGTTCACTCAAAGCTATGCGACTGCTCTGCAACCTGAAAGCCCCTGCACAAGCTCAGCCACACGAGTGACAATTTAAAGGGGCCATGCACTTAAATCAATCGCCCACCACATGAAAAATAGTTGGTACGTTGCCTAGAAGCCTCCGAGATCAATGCTCCCTTTCAATTCTAGGCTGTATCCCTTCCTCCCTTTATTCAACCATTGGTGTCTTCAGCTGGATAGTTCCCAAGTTCTGGAATGTTCTCCCTATGCAACTCTCTACCTCTCTTCCCTCCTTTAAAGCCTATCTTGTAAGTTGTTACTTAATGTCTTCCTTTGGCTGATAGCAGTCACCATGAGGCCTCTTGGGAGCTGGCATTAAAAAGATATGATAAAAATAAAAGACATTGTTATTCTGTCAGGAATGAACAAATATTTGAGTAAAACAATGCTCGGATCCCGCTTGAAGGACAGAGCATCTTCTTGAACTCAATGGGCGGCATGGTGGCACAGTGATTAGTACTGCTCCCTCACAGCACCAGAGACCCTGGTTCAATTCCGGCCTTGGGTGACTGTCTGTGTGGAATTTGCACATTCTCCCCCTGTCTGTGGGTTTCCCCCGGGTGCTCCAGTTTCCTCCCACAGTCCAAAGATGTGCAGTTAGGTGGATTGGCCATGCTAAATTGCCCCTTGATGTCAAAAGATGTATAGGTTAGGGGAATTGGCGGGCTAATTATGTGGAGTTATGGAAAAAGGGCCTGGGTAAGATGCTCTGACAGAGAGTCAGTGCAAACTCAATGGGCTGAATGACCTCCTTCTGCACTATAGGGATTCTATGAGCTGGCCAATTGAGCTAAAGAGTTGATAATTAGTAAATTGTCCGAAGGAGATAATATCAAAAGACGTGATTTGTGACTAAACAAAAATAATCAGTCAGGTAGAAATATAAAAAAAAGGTAAGAGTTTCTATAAATATTTTTAAAAGAGTCAACAACCCCCCCCCCCCCCCCCCCCCCGCCCCTCTTCAATTTGAGTAAAAAATGCAAGATAATCTGAATTCTGGCCAACAGTTCAAAACCACAAATAAAAACAGAAAATGTTGGGAAAATCTCAACAGGTCTGGCAGCATTTATGGGCAGTTAACGTTTTGGGTCCAATGTGACTGCTTTTTAGAAGTTTAAAACCAGAAACTGGTCAGCATGCTGGGAGCATATCAATAGTAACAGAGAGGTGGAGGAACAGATAGGGAAACAGATCCTGGAGAGTTGCAATAATAGCAGAGTTGTTGTGATGGGAGACTTTAATTTCCCAAACATAGATTGGAATATCCCTAGGGGAAGGGGATTGGATGGGGAGGTGCTCGTTAGGTGTGTTCAGGAGGGTTTCCTGACACAGCATGTGGACAAGCCTACAAGAGGAGAGGCTGTACTTGATCTGATACTGACCAATGAGCCTGGACAGGTGTCAGATCTCTCAGTGGGAGAGCACCTTGGGGATAGCAATCAGAACTCTATCTCCTTTATGCTTGCATTGGAAAAAGAGAGGATCAGGCAAGTTGGAAAGCGTTTATATGGAGTAAGGGGAAATATGAAGACATAAGGCAGCAAATTAGAGGAGTAAAATGGAAGGAGGTATTCTCGGGGAAATCTACTGAAGAGAGGTGGCAGTTTTTCAAGGAATGTCTGTCTAGGGTTCAACAGGACAATGTTCCGAGCAGACAGGGAGGAGTTGGTAGGTTAAAGGAACCGTGGTGCACAAAAGCTGTGCGGGGCCTAGTCGAGAAGAAAAGGAAAGCGTACAAAAGGTTCAGAGAGCTTGGCGAAGATAGGGATCTAGATGAGTATACGGCTTGTAGGAAGGGACTAAAGAAGGAAATTAGGAGAGCCAGAAGGGGTCACGAGAAGGCCTTGGCAAGTAGAATTAAGGAAAACCCCAAGGCGTTCTATAAATATGTGAAGAGTAAAAGGATGAGATGTGAAGGAATAGGGCCTATAAAAGGTGAAGGCGGGAAAATCAGTACGGAACCAGTAGAAATGGCAGAGGTGCTGAATGAGTATTTTGCCTCAGTTTTCACAGAGGAGAAGGACATGGGTGGATGTACTGTGGGCTTGCGGTGGACTGAAAAGGTTGAGTATGTGGACTTTAACAAAGAGATTGTGCTGGAATCTTTGAATGGCATCAAGATAGATAAGTCGCCGGGTCCAGATTGGATGTACCCCAGGTTACTGTGGGAGGCGAGGGAAGAGATTGCAGAGCCTCTGGTGATGATCTTTGCATCGTCGATGGAGACGGGAGAGGTGCCGGAGGATTGGAGGATTGCGGATGTGGTTCCTATTTTCAAGAAGGGGAATAGGGACAGCCCAGGAAATTACTGACCGGTGAGTCTAACCTCAGTGGTTGGTAAGCTGATGGAGAAGATCCTGAGGGACAAGATTTATGAGCATTTAGGGAGGTTTAGTATGCTCATGAATACTCAGCATGGCTTTGTCAAAGGCAGATCGTGCCTTACGAGCCTGGTGGAGTTCTTCGAAAATGTGACTAAGCACATTGACGAAGGGAAAGTGGTAGATGTGGTTTATACGGATTTTAGCAAGGCGTTCGATAAGGTCCCCCATGCAAGGCTTCTAGAAAAAGTGAGAGGGCATGGGATCCAAGGGGCTGCTGCCCTGTGGATCCAGAACTGGCTTGCCCAAAGGAGACAGAGAGTGTGTATAGATGGGTCTTTTTCTAATTGAAGGTCGGTCACCAGTGGTGTGCCCCAGGGATCTGTTCTGGGACCCTTGCTGTTTGTCATTTTCATAAATGACCTGGATGAGGAAGTGGAGGGATGGGTTGGTAAGTTTGCCGATGACACGAAGGTTGGTGGGGTTGTGGATAGTCTGGAGGGATGTCAGAAGTTACAGAGCGACATAGATAGGATGCAAGACGTGGTGGAGAAGCTGCAGATGGACTTCAACCCAGATAAATGCGTCGTGGTCCATTTTGGCAGGTCAAATGGGATGAAGGAGTACAAGATAAAGGGAAAGACTCTTAGTACGGTAGAGGATCAGAAGGACCTTTGGGGTCCGGGTCCATTGAACTCTAAAATCGGCCCCATAGGTGGAGGAGGTGGTTAAGAAGGCGTATGGTGTGCTGGCCTTTATCAATCGAGGGATTGAGTTTAGGAGTCCGGGGATAATGATGTAGCTATATAAGACCCTCGTCAGACCCCACTTGGAGTACTGTGCTCAGTTCTGGTCGCCTCATTACAGGAAGGATGTGGAAAAGATTGAAAGGGTGCAGAGGAGATTTACAAGGATGTTGCCTGGATTGAGTGGCATGCCTTATGAGGATAGGCTGAGGGAGCTCGGTCTCTTCTCCTTGGAGAGACGTAGGATGAGAGGAGACCTAATAGAGGTATATAAGGTGTTGAGAGGCATAGATCAGGTGGACTCTCAGAGGCTTTTTCCCAGGGTGGAAATGGCTGCTACAAGAGGACACAGGTTTAAGGTGCTGGGGGGTAGGTACAGGGGAAATGTTAGGGGGAAGTTTTTCACACAGAGGGTGGTGGGCGAGTGGAATCGGCTGCCATCAGTGGTGGTGGCAGCAAACTCAATAGGGTCTTTTAAGAGACTCCTGGATGAGTACATGGGACTTAATAGGATGGAGGGTTATAGGTAGGCCTAAAAGATAGGGATATGTTCGGCACAACTTGTGGGGCCGAAGGGCCTGTTTTGTGCTGTAGTTTTCTATATTTCTATAAATTAGATTCCCTTAACCTTCCTGAAGAGAAGGTCTTGTGGTGCAATGTTCCTTCTCCGAGCCAGAAACTCGCCAGGACTTGAAGGCCAAGGAAGATGCATTCATAATGTGGACAAACAGGTTAAGTTGCAAATCCTTTCAACACAGACCAATGGCAAGCAGTAAGAGTGGGAGAATTTCCTGGTCACCTTGCAATGGAAAGAAAGTTGGAGCCTCGACCATCACTATCCATATTTCCAGACTCCAACACGCCTGGAAAAATTCACGTTGTCACAGCAACCAAGACTCCACTCCTCTATGTAACACAGCACCACCAATGGTGGAATAGTCATTTCAAAGAGCTTGCTCAATAGATCATTCAGATGTACACACTCAATATATTATAAGCAGACAGAAAACGTGAAAATATGCATCATCCAATTTCTTAACCTCTCTTGCTCAGCATCTGTGATGAGGGTCTTTGCCACAAACGAGAAACAAAATGGGTTCAAACAAGGGACAGCAGCAGAGAGGTAATGCACTGGATTGTAATTCAGAGCCTTAGACAAATTCACCAGAGACAGAGACATAAGTTCAAATCTCAAATCCCACCATAGCTGGGGGGAATTTAAATTCAATTAAATATACCTGGAATAAAATGCCAGTTTCAGTCATGGTGATCACGAACGTTTCAAATAGTCATTTTTAAAAAAACCATCTGGTTCTCTCAGGCTAGCCAGGGAAGGAGATATCCCATCCTTATCCATTCAGGGCCATTGATGATTCAACGACATGGCTGAGTCTCGACATCCTGTGGAACTGCTGAGCGAGCCACTCAGTCATCACTGGCTCACCAGCATCTGCTTAAGGACAATTAGGGATAAGCAATGCTGGCCTAGCCAGTGACTTATAGGCATGTTGATCTGATGTCAACCTGGAAGCACCCTCCTTTCCTGGGCCAGGTCTCCTGGGTCAGAGTTGATCCCAGTATTCATTGTACAAACAGAAGGTTCCTGTACAAATCCTGGAATTTTGACATTGAACACTGAAAAATGGGTTTGTTTTAAATGGAATCTTCCAACGTCAGAACTGGTCACGAGATATTTGTTCTCTCAGATGGGTGCTTCCAAGTTCATTATCCCTGGGACCACCACCCCCCTCAATTCAGGAAGAGAGGGGTTAAACAGAAGTCGAGACACTCTTAATATGAAGTCCATTGAACAATACAATTACTTGATTCAGTTTGTTCAGTCAGAATCACTCTACGTCATGGGAATAAAGAGAGAACAAAAATGAGAAGACAAAAGGGGTTGTCTGAACCAAAACACCACTGAGAGTCTGACAAGTTCAGAACGAGTCCAAAACAGGCTCTGAAATTGAGTTCAACAAATTAATTCTCATCATTCTTCATCACCAATTAAAGACAAACAATTTCATTTTAAATTTCATCAGCACAACACTCATTAAAACAACTCTGAAGAAAGCAGCCAGGAAAGTACCTGCTCTCAATCTGAGATACACGCTGAAGAGAATTAACATGTTCCAATGATCTGTGCTGTATGGGGATTCAGCTATTTACAGTCTATATTACTGAATTAGATGGAGGGACCAAGAGTAATCTGTCCAAAGTTTACTGACAATACAAAGCCAGGAATTAAGGTACAAAAAGGCTTCAAAGGAATATAGACAGGCTAAGTGATGGTGCTGAAGATGGAATACAATGTGGGGAAATGCGAGGTTCTTCCCTTTGATAGGAAAAAATGAAAATCGGAATATTTGTTGTGTGGAGAAAGAGATATTGGTTGATGTGCAAAGTGATCTGGGTGTCACAAAACACAACATCCAGATGCAAAAGCAATAAAAATTTCAGTGAATGACAAAAGAATCAAAGGTATTATGAGGAAAAAATGTTTATGCAGCAATTGTCTATGGTCTGAAATGCACAGTCCATGAGTGTGGTGAAGGCAGATTCAATCAGACATGACGGGCTGAATGGAAACAGAAAATAAGAGCAGAAGGAGGCCATTCATCATTTCGAGCCTACTCCACCATTCATTATGCTGATGGCTGATCATCCAACTCATTAGCCAAATTCCGCCTTCTCCCCATATCCTTTGATCCCCTTCGCCTCAAGTGCTATAACTAACTGCTTCTTGAAATCATTCTGTGTTTTGGCTTCAACTACTTTCTATGGTAGCAAATTCCACAGACTGATCACTCTCTGGATGAAGAAGTTTCTCTTCATCTCTGTCCTAAACGATCTACTCTGTATCATCAGACTGTGACCCCTGGTTGTGGACACCTCCACCATTTGGAACATCCTCCTTGTATATCTTGCCTAATCCTGTTAGAAATTTATAGGTTTCTATGAGATCCCTCTCATTCTTCTGAACTCCAATCGTAACGGACTCAATCTCTCCTCATATATCAGTCCTGCCATCCCAGGAATCAATCGGGGAAATATTCACTTCACTCCCTCTATAGCAAGAATATTCTTCCTCAGGGAAGGAGACCAAAACTGCACACAATATTCCAGGTGTGGCCTCCCTAAGGGCCTGTATAATTGTAGCAAGACATCCCTGCTCCTGTATCCTCTTGCTATGAAGGCCAGCATATCATTTGCCTTTTTTATTGCCTATTGCACCTGCATGTTTATCTTCAGTGATGAGGTGTCATTGCACATTCGCTTCTCCTAATTTATGGCCACTCAGATCGTAATCTGCCTTCCTACTTTTGCTGCTAAAATGGATAACTTCACTTTCATCCATATTACCAATCTACCAATCATTTGCCCACTCACTCAACCTTTCTAAATCAGACTGAAGGATCTAGCCTCCTGCTGTGGGGTAACCATTCGGTGATTTGAAGATCAGCCTTTATTGGAGGGGATGTGGTGGTGCCCATGCACAAGTAAAGAAGTCTTGCCACAATTATATTGGGCTTTGGTGAGAACACCATCTGGAGAATTATATGCAAGTTTGATCTCCTCAGCTATGGAAAGATATGCCTCAAGAGAGGGTTCAACAAAAATTTGTTTTACTGATGGTTGTCCTATGATGAGACACTGAGTAAATCAGACCCATATTCTCTAGAATTTATAATGAGAGGTGCTCTCATTGAAATACTACATCCTGACAAAGCTTGACAGGGTAGACACCAAGGGGTTTTTTTTCCCCCAGACTGGACAGTCTTGAGCAAGGAATCCCAGTCTCAGGTAGAGAGTTTGATTATCTAGTACTGAGACAAGAAGAAAGTTCTTCATTCAAAGATTGCAAATCTCTACCTCAGAGGGTTGGGGGTGCTCCATCACTGAATATATCCAATACAGAGGTCAACAGTTGATTGGTCTCTCAGAGATTCAATGGGTGTGGAAATCTAGTGAGAAGGTGGAAATAAGTTTGGAAATCAGCTAGGATCCTGTTGAATGGAGAACCAGGCTCAAGGAGCCAAATGGTTTACTCCTGATGTTAAACTAAAATTTCTCCCAAATAATCGTACATGATGGGTACTCCAATGGCATGGTGTCAGGACATACTAATGAGATAGTTTAATGCAAGTATGAAATTCAGGGAACTTTTACTTAATCAGGATCTTGGAATAAATTACACAGGAAGGGAAAACAATGGACAGTGTGAATGGGACCCAAAGGTGATAAGGGGCAGTGGCGGGGGGTCAGTGGGGTTGAAGACCCCGTTAACATTTTGAGGGATTGAAGGTTCCTGATGAGCTCACAATGCTGGTACCTCAGTTATGGAAATGTATGTGAGGGGAGAGAAAGATTGGCTATGAAGCTGCTCTGAGAAAGCTCCACAATCCATGACAATTTGACAATGTTCAGGAATGATCAAACAGTCAAGCGGAACATTGGAACATAACCCTCAGTGACCACATCAACAAGAGAAACAGAAATGTTCATCAGCTGAGAAAAACAAAAATGGTCAGTAAAGCCAAGATCTGATTCAGTAAACAGTTATGTCGTACTGAACACAGACCACATATATCTCAAATTCCACTACAAGGCGACATCAAATGAAACCAATCTCATAACAAGAGGAAATTCAAACGTCCAGCGTTCCTCCTCTTAAATCGACGAACCTAACTGGAAACAGGAGGCACTAGTCAAAGGTCACACTAGCTATGTCAGTTCTGGTGAAAAGGCAGCTGAAGAACTTCAAGGAATAAGTCAAAGGAACACGAGAAAAATAGATTGCATTCTCCATTGAGCAGAATTCTATGGAGAGAGGGGCTGGAGGGGACAGATCACGGAGGGGCGGGGAGAGAGATCGGGGAGGGGACAGATCGGAGAGGGGCGGGGTAGAGCCCGAGGGGGAGGGGGCGCTCGGTGAGTGGGGGAGGGGGCACAGAGCGCCCCGGGGGCAGGGGGCGCAGAGCGCTCATGGAGGGGGCGCAGGGCGCTCATGGAGGGGTGCAGAGTGCTTGCGGAGGGGCGCAGGGCGCTCGCGGAGGGGGCGCAGGGCGCTCGCGGGGGGGGCGCAGGGCGCTCGTGGGGGGGGCGCAGGGCGCTCGTGGGGGGGCGCAGGGCGCTCGTGGGGGGGCGCAGGGCGCTCGTGGGGGGGGCGCAGGGCGCTCGTGGGGGGGGCGCAGGGCGCTCGTGGGGGGGCGCAGGGCGCTCGTGGGGGGGTGCAGGGCGCTCGTGGGGGGTGCAGAGCGCTCGCGGAGGGGTGCAGAGCGCTCGCGGAGGGGGCGCAGGGCGCTCGTGGAGGGGGCGCAGGGCGCTCGTGGAGGGGGCGCAGGGCGCTCGTGGGAGGTGCAGAGCGCTCGCGGAGGGTGCAGAGCGCTCGCGGAGGGGGCGCAGGGCGCTCGTGGAGGGGGCGCAGGGCGCTCGTGGAGGGGGCGCAGGGCGCTCGTGGGGGGCGCGGCAGGGCGCTCGTGGGGGGGGCGCAGGGCGCTCGTGGGGGGGGCGCAGGGGCGCTCGTGGGGGGGGCGCAGGGCGCTCGTGGGGGGGGCGCAGGGCGCTCGTGGGGGGGTGCAGGGCGCTCGTGGGGGTGCAGAGCGCTCGCGGAGGGGGCGCAGGGCGCTCGTGGAGGGGGCGCAGGGCGCTCGTCGATGGGGGCGCAGGGCGCTCGTGGGAGGTGCAGAGGGCTCGCGGAGGGGTGCAGAGCGCTCGCGGAGGGGGCGCAGGGCGCTCGTGGAGGGGGCGCAGGGCGCTCGTGGGGGGTGCAGAGCGCTTGCGGAGGGGGCGCAGAACGCTTGCGGCGGGTGAGAGCACTCTGGATGAGGGGGGGGAAGAGTGCTGGGGGTGGGGGGGGGGGGGAGCGCTCACGGAGGGGGGGGAGAGCGTTCGGTGAGGGGGGGGAGAGCACTCGGGGAGGGGGGGGGGAGAGCACTCGGGGAGGGGGGGGAGAGCACTCGGGGAGGGGGGGAGAGCACTCGGGGAGGGGGGGGAGAGCACTCGGGGAGGGGGGGGAGAGCACTCGGGGAGGGGGGGGGGAGAGCACTCGGGGAGGGGGGGAGAGCACTCGGGGAGGGGGGGGAGAGCACTCGGGGAAGGGGGGGAGAGAGCACTCGGGGAAGGGGGGGAGAGAGCACTCGGGGAGGGGGGGGAGAGCACTCGGGGAGGGGGGGGAGAGAGCACTCGGGGAGGGGGGGGAGAGCACTCGGGGAGGGGGGGGGAGAGCACTCGGGGGAGGGGGGGGAGAGCACTCGGGGAGGGGGGGGGAGAGCACTCGGGGAGGGGGGGAGAGCACTCGGGGAGGGGGGGGAGAGCTCTCGGGGAGGGGGGGGGAGAGCACTCGGGGAGGGGGGGGGGAGAGCACTCGGGGAGGGGGGGGGGGGGAGAGCACTCGGGGAGGGGGGGAAGAGCACTCGGGGGGGGGGGGGAAGAGCACTCGGGGGTGGGGGGAAGAGCACGGGGGGGGGGGAAGAGCACTCGGGGTTGAGCTCTAGGGGGGGGGAAGAGCACTCGGGGGGGGGGGGAGAGCACTCGGGGGGGGGGGGGAGAGCACTCGGGGAGCGGGGGGAGAGCACTCGGGGAGGCACGGAGGGGGGGAGAGCACTCGGGGGAGGGGGGGAGAGCACTCGGGGAGGGGGGGGAGAGCACTCGGGGAGGGGGGGGGAGAGCACTCGGGGAGGGGGGGGGAGAGCACTCGGGGAGGGGGGGGGAGAGCACTCGGGGAGGGGGGGGAGAGCACTCGGGAGGGGGGGGAGAGCACTCGGGGAGGGGGGGGGAGAGCACTCGGGGAGGGGGGGGGGAGAGCACTCGGGGAGGGGGGGGAGAGCACTCGGGAGGGGGGGGAGAGCACTCGGGGAGGGGGGGGGAGAGCACTCGGGAGGGGGGGGAGAGCACTCGGGGAGGGGGGGGGAGAGCACTCGGGGAGGGGGGGAGAGCACTCGGGGAGGGGGGGAGAGCACTCGGGGAGGGGGGGGAGAGCACTCGGGGAGGGGGGGGAGAGCACTCGGGGAGGGGGGGAGAGCACTCGGGAGGGGGGGGGAGAGCACTCGGGAGGGGGGGAGAGCACTCGGGAGGGGGGGGGAGAGCACTCGGGGAGGGGGGGAGAGCACTCGGGGAGGGGGGGGAGAGCACTCGGGGAGGGGGGGGGAGAGCACTCGGGGAGGGGCGGGGGAGAGCACTCGGGGAGGGGGGGGAGGGCACTCGGGGAGGGGGGGGAGGGCACTCGGGGAGGGGGGGGGGAAGGGCACTCGGGGAGGGGGGGGGGGAGCACTCGGGAGGGGGGGGGGAGAGCACTCGGGGAAGGGGGAGAGCGCTCGGGGAGGGGGGCAGCGCTCGGGGAAGGGGGGGCAGCGCACGGGGATCGGGGAAGAGAGCTTGGGGGGGGGGTGAGAGTGCTCGGGGAAGGCGGGAGCGCAAGGGGAGCGGGGAGCGCCCGGGGAGCGGGGAGCGCCC